>NC_047678.1:48036693-48194193 GCF_011762505.2 Arvicanthis niloticus
ACAGCTTCAATATACATCTTCATATTTTAAAACAGACAATAACCAAGTAAGCATGGTGGACAACCTATTATTTATATTTTTAAAGCCAACAGATGCCAGATACTAAAGCGTAAAATTCCCTATCTCTAAAATACTATGAGTGTTCCCACATTTGTTTCCACCAAGTGTCCCAAGCACACTTCAATAAAACAGACTTTCCTTCTTCCGAAAGGGCAATCTGAGCCACAGGGGACCTTTAACAAGAGTTCAGGAACCCTACTGGAAAAAAAAAAAAAAAAAAAGAGGTTCCTGGTGGGTAGAACTTTCTGGAATCAGATTTATAGGGAGAGTAGCCAGTCAAATTTTGTTTGAGGATCTTTGATTCTATGCATTTCATCCAGTACGGAGGTGTCCAAGCTATGGACTGCTGGACCTCGGAGTACATACAGTATAGGGGAGAACACACACAGCCACACTGACCAATGCCCCAGCTCTGACGCAGAGGAGAATCAGTTGAGGTTATCAGTACTGCCCTCATCCCTGCTTTGTATGAAGGCATTCCTTCCAGGAACATTCCCAGGGCAGCTGTTCAGACGCCCGGGGTACACATCAGATAAACCCATGAGTTCTCTGCTCTGATAGAGCCTACCTTCTACTTGAAGGAGAAAGAGAAAATGCATTTAGTCTGCAAAGGGTGGATGTTTTCAAGTGGCTGGATTAAAGTAGACTCTGGCTACTTTTAGTTGAGTGGTTAGAGATGGTTTTATCCAGGGGGAAAGGGCATTTAGGCAACATTCAGATATCAAGGAGAATCCTCTATGTCGTGACAGGTGTGGGGTTAAGACAATGTACGCTGGGGCTCAGGCCTTACATGGGAAATGAACTTGCTATGGTCAGGTCACACAAGTGCAGAGAAGCTGGGAGGAGGAGGAGGGTATGAAAAAGGGGGGCAGCCGAGAAGATGGAGCAAGAGGCCAGGTCCAGCTGGGTTCTTTCATAAACATCAAGAAGCATCTGAGGTGGGTAAAGAGACTCTTTTTGGACACTGTCACAGGTCTCTTTGGCTTCTTTAAAAGAATGAGTGTTCACAAAAAGGAACCAGAGAGCAATTAAAGAGATGGGAAATGCCAGCCAGGCCAGGGTACACAGCAGCATGTGCCTAAGGCCAATTCACATTCCTGCTATAGCTTTGAGGGAGGGGTGGGGCTGGGAGCTGGGGCGGGGATGGGAGGGATAGCATGAGGCAGCGGGTGCTAAGGACCAAACCTCTGGGCAAAACCAACATCTTACAAACGTTAGGTCTCATAACAAAGAGTGTCTCCAGGTACACTGGCTGGTTTTGTGTGTCAACTTGATACAAGCTGGAGTTATCACAGAGAAAGGAGCCTCCCTTGAGGAAATGCCTGCATGAGATCCAGCTGTAAGGCATTTTCTCAGTTAGGGATCAAGGGGGAGGGCCCAGCCCATTGTGAGTGATGCCATCCTTGGGCTGGTAGTCCTGGGTTCTATAAGAAAGCAAGCTGAGCAGGCCAGGGGAAGCAAGCCAGTAAGCAGCATCCCTCCATGGCTTCTGCATCCGCTCCTGCCTCCAAGTTCCTACCCTGTGTGAGTTCCTGTCCTGACTTCCTTGGGTGATGAACAGCAATGTGGAAGTGTAAGCTGAATAAACCCTTTCCTCCCCAACTTGCTTCTTGGTCATGATGTTTTGTGCAGGAATACAAACCCTAAGACACTAGGGTAAAAATATTTCACTCTCCTACAGATGGTAAGGCAGGGGAAGGTATCACGGGGTTAGGGTGGGCGTTTCTGCGACAGTGACTCCTCCATCACTTTCAACTTGGGAAATCAGTAGTCAACCCCATGAGTAATCCTAACAGTCCTCAGGCTGGGCAGAAGCAAGGGCTACCCTCACCTCTAACGGCTGTGTTTATGTGGCTTTTGTGATAGCTCCAGCCTCCCACACAAGTAAAGGATTCACTTGTAGGTCTGCGGTGAACTTCCAGCCTTCACCTGAGAAGTTCACTAGAAGGCAAACTGCACCTGTATCTAATGCTCACACTTAATCTGGCAGAGTCCTAGTCTCCACGGAATTAACATGACTCTGCCTGATACAACACTGGGAACCCAAATAGGTACTGTTCACGGTTTCTGTCAGGTCCATACATACATCTCTCTGGTGCTAACAGGAGCTTTAATTTTCTACATCGTGGACATGCCTATTCTGTCTTGCTCTGAAATAGACATCGAAGAAACTGCTCACATCCAGCCCAGGGCATGGCTGTTCTACAATGCATTTACCGTTCTCATGTTAACACAGAGCTCAGCATGCAACAGAAAGAGCTGTTCCTGGGAGTAGAAAGTGGTGGAAAAAAAAAAAATCTGTGGTGGTAGAAAAAGAAAAAAAAAAAAAAACCGTATGTTTAGATGTTAACACAAATACTTGGGTTCTGCTTCCTGATGGCTGTGATTATGGCAAGTCATCAGCATTCCTAGCCTTGGAATGGAGATCAGAATTGACAGTGACTATATTTCCTTTACCCAAAGGCAACCAGTTAACAGCATTCTGGAGATGTTATGAAGAATTCATTAAATCAAAACAGAAGTTTCAGAACAAGATGCAATATACGACAGCAAACACTTCATGGTGAATTAAATCCTAGAAAGAGTCAGTGGATAAACTAAGGGCAGCAACTGACAAAAACTGCCATTATGCCTTCACTGTATACAGTATAACTAAAACATGGGGTGGGGAGGGTCAGTTCTCAATTAGTCTTTAAACAAAAACTGCCTCTAAGCCAAAAGGCAGCCTCTTGGTTCCCTAAAAGGAAGACTAAGGACACTGGCTCTTCAGGAGCTGCCTTTTGTGATGGTCCTGCCTCTTACCAGTGAGTTGTGCCATGAAAGAAAGGGCAGGTGGTCACAGGGGAGATGCATGCTCTTCCAAGCTTACTGTGACAGCTGTGGAACACACGTGTCTCTTCAATAGAGCTAGGTCTGTGTATAATTCACACAGGTCACAGGACGGTGTTTAAATGACATGTATGATGAGGCTTGTCCACAGAGAAAGCTCAGTCTCTGCCCCCAACAGCATAGCTATCCATCCATCCACCCACCCATCCATCCATCTACCCACCCACCCATCTATCCACCCATCCATCCATCCATCCATCCATCCATCCATCCATCCACCCACCCATCCATCTACCCACCCACCCATCTATCCATCCATCCATCCACTCATCCATCCATCCATCCATCCATCCATCCATCTACCCATCTATCCACCCATCCATCCATCCATCCATCCACCCACCCATCCATCTACCCACCCACCCATCTATCCATCCATCCATCCACTCATCCATCCATCCATCCATCCATTTACCCATCTATCCACCCACCCACCCATCCATCCACTCATCCATCCACCCATCCATCTATCCATCCATCCATCCATCCATCCATCCATCCATCCACCCACCCACCCACCCATCCATCCATCCACTCATCCATCTACCCATCCATCCATCCATCCATCCATCCATCCATCCACCCACCCACCCATCCATCCACCCACCCACCCATCCATCCACCCACCCACCCATCCATCCATCCACCCACCCACCCACCCATCCATCCACTCATCCATCCACCCACCCATCCACCCACCCACCCATCCATCGATCCACCCATCTGTCCTGCTCAAGTTGTACATGCTGTTAAAGCATGAAGAATCCACTTGACCCATTTTTATTGGAGAAATGGACAATCTCCCTAACTTACTAGATTATGTGTTCATCTGTAATTCCGCCGATTCGTCGGGCTACCTGATCCTTCTTACTTACCAGCTCAAGCATTCGCAAATCGAACCTCTGGTAAAATTCCAGCTCGCCTTAAAGCTTACTTTCCCTAGTACTCAATAACTTTAAGTCCAGACGTGAAACCACAAAACCCGACCATCTTCCTTCATAAGAAGACGTCTGAGGGTAAACTTTCAGGATTCTGTCACTGGTGGTTCTTTAAAAAAAACATATGATCATAGTTGCTTTTAAAGAAAATAAGAATGGCAACACTTAGATCCTCAACAACCCTGACCTGCACTCCAGTGGGCCTAAGCTTCTAAGTTAAGGCTAAATTTTACTCAGTTACAAGCCTGAGAATTAGCAGGCAAGAGGTCAGAGGTCACCTGTGTCCAAACCCACTGCTCAGAATTCCCAGGTGCTCCCTTTAAGAGAGGTGAGAGATAGAGACAGCCCACTTCCCTGCACTCTTGCCCAATTCTATCTGGGAAGAACTTATTAGCAAAGAAGATAAGTTTGGCACCTTAATTCAGGAGCAGGTTTTTCTATTACGCAGCATCTGACTTTGCGTCTGTGAGAAATATGGTGTGAAGCACAGAGAAGGAATAAATTACAACAGGCTCTGTAAAGTCATCACCCCTCCCCCATCCCCAACTCAACAGTAAGAGCTCTTCCTTGAGGAGGCTTTCCTTTTCTCCCTGTCCTTAGGTCCTTAGGTTTAAGGACAGGGAGAAAGGTAAGACTAAGAAGTCCAACTTAAGCACTCAGGGAGGGGGGGCAGCATCTCCCCCTCTATCTAAGGACCTGTGGTCGTGATGTTGATGAGTGGATGCTGCCTCATCCCATGGTGCTAAGTGCTGTGTTTTAGAAAAAGGAAGAAAGAATATGTTTGTTGGGGTCATAGTAAGGTGTGAGGGAAAGGGGTGCCTCTGCGGGCCCATGCTGAGGCATCCCTTCCCCCTGAAGGACCAGCCACAGGACAGTATAGTATTGAATAGTTTATTCAGGGCATGGGGAGGGGAGTTGAGAGGAAGGGAGAGAGGAGAGGGAAAGGAAGGAGGGAAGGAGGGAGGGAGGGATGGAGGGAGGGAGGGAGGGAGGGAGGGGAAAAGGAAGTAGCATAGAGGAGAGAAGAATAGAGGCTGGCCATGGCATGTGGAGAGAGAGGGGGAGGGAAATGGGGAAAGAGGGGGAGCAGGAGCAAGAGAGAGAGCAAGAGAGTGAGGAGGGGGCAAGCAGCCCCTTTTATAGTGAGTCAGGCATACCTGGCTATTGCCAGGAAACTGTGGGGCAGAGCCTAAAGACTAAGGAAAACCAGAACAAAGATGGCTGCCTCCACTAACCTGTGAGTCTAGCTCCCTTCTGTCCAGGAGAGCTTTTCTAGCAAGTAGAGCCTGAAGGATGAGTGCACAAAGAGCAGTCTGCTGCTCCCCCCCCCAACCTCAACCCCCCCCCAAACACAGAGAGACCCCCTAGCACTGTTGGAGCCCTGTTAATTCAAACAACAGGAAAAACAAGCAGCCAGCTAAGCTAGCCTGCCTGCTTTCTGAGGCCCTTTGCAAGTCCCTGGGCTTTGATCTCTGCAGTCAGCTCCTAACAGTAAGCTTCGTGCACACCCCTCAAAACCAGTCAAAACCAGTCTCAGTCAGGACACATGGTGATAATTAGAAACAAAAGAGACAAAAAAGAAAGCAAAGCAAAAGGGCCAGGCTCTGGAACTCAGGGCCCCAGGCAGTGCAGAAACGTCATATCTCTAGGCGGTTAAATCCTGATGACCTGTGTGTCATGCACAACATCACATCGAAACAATAAATAGGAAAAAGCTACTCCCACTGTGAAGAGCTCAACGTGTATAAAATCCTAGAAATCCATCTCTGTCTCTATGTTTATTCTTATTAAAGATCATGCATGGTGGTGATCGTTAAGTATTCAAAAGACCTAACATTTGGATATGGTGCCTTCGTTAGCTTCAGTGCTACCTAAGTGACTAAAGATGTCTTGGAAAACCACATCCAGGTCAGGCTGACCCCTGGCCCTTGGCTGTCCAGTGGTGGTTTGAGCAGAGCCATAACGAACACAGATCATCAGTCCTCAGCTCCTTTCCCACACAATATGCTCCTCTGCCTCAGTTTACCCTTCAGCCTTAACATTTCCAGGCCACTATCCTGCATCCCAAAGCCAAACGAGTAGAATTTAATCTTTCTGGACACTCTACAGTACAGCGCCTCTTACACCTAACAATTAATTAACTCACAACTGCATCTATCATGGCTCGTACAGAGAGGAAATGGGGAACACTTCCGACCCACGTGTCAGACCACTCCACACTCTGGAGGTCAGACAGACAATTGAGTTTTTCAATCTCCAAGATGAGTCTGAGGCCAACTGTTTAATTATTCTGATTTTATTGTAATGCATGATCTTATCTCCCTGATAGCTAGAATGGATGGAGACTACAAAGAATATTCGTATAAAGATGAGGTCCTTGCACATGGCACCACGTCAAATTCTCTGGAGCCTCACATGGGAGGTCTCTCTTGTCCAGGGCTGTTTGTGTCAGGTCTCTATCACTGAGAGGACGCTCAGGCACACTTTAGGAAAGGAGCCCAGCTCCTATTTTCCTGCCTCAGAGGCAGCTTGTGATTGAAGCTACCTGCTGCTATCCTTATTACAGGGGCTTTTGAACAGCTACAAGGTGTGATATTTTGTTCACATTATTTTTCTCCAATGGGCAACTAAGCCAATAAACAGCTCTTTCAATTTTCAAATCCACATATCTCCAGATCAATGGGAACTCAAAATCTTCCAGGCCAAAAAAAACAAAAAACAAAAAACAAAAAACAAAAAACAAAAACAAAAACAAAACCAAAAAACAAACAAACAAACAAACAAACAAACAAACCCACATTTGAAGGAGAACCTAAAAGCCCGGCTGCAGCTCATCTCTGGAACGCTCATGGGTTCCTTAGTTCTCTGTCTAATGTCTTATCACAGCAACCTGTGCTACTCTTTATGTGTTGATATTCTTTAATTACTGTAGTTTTTACAGCAAAATCAGTCTAAGTCCTTCAACTTGTCTATCTGAGATGTTAACATGAAAGCAAGTTTGTCCAGGCAAAACTTTTATGTGCAGCACATGAGACTGTACTGATCTTTCTACCCGCCCTGCCATCCTGAGGGGTCTGCACACAGTAGGGAAGCAGTGCACTGATCTTTCTACCCGCCCTGCCAACCTGAGGGGTCTGTACACAGTAGGGAAGCAGTGCACTAATTCCTTCCACTCACCCCAGTATCCTGAGGGGTCTGCACACAGTAGGGAAGCAGTGCACTGATTTTTCTACCCGCCCTGCCAACCTGAGGGGGTCTGTACACAGTAGGGAAGCAGTGCACTAATTCCTTCCACTCACCCCAGTATCCTGAGGGGTCTGCACACAGTAGGGAAACAGTACACTGACTCTTCCACCCACCCTACCATCCTGAGGAGTCTGCACACAGTAGGGAAGGAGTGTTTGCTTTTCACTGTCTCCAATACAGAAGAAACTGCAAAGAAAGGATGTTGCTGCTCAAGGAGAAACTGGCACTGACAAGAGAGTCTTGCTGGTTCTGAGGACCACGACACAGGGCCTTCGGTCATCAGCCGAAAGTGCTGAAGAGGATCATACCATGGTTTTTTTTTCCCCCATTATTTTTGAAAAAATAATGTGAAATTAATTTGTAAAAAAATATATTTGAAAAAATATTTGAATATATCTAAAACATATTTGAAAGTTATATTAGAAAAAAAGTATAATGTTTGAAATATTTTAAGCAAAATAAAAAAAAATGCCAACAGTTTTTCAGGTCTTCTGTAAAATAATACTCTGATAATGCAGAGAAGGTGTGAACTGAAAGTTCCCCCAGAAAGCCACATCTTACATTTTGTAATCTACAAAGGCTGACTGACAGGACTCCACAGTTGTGAGAGGTTAGAATGTCACAAGTCCAACACCTGAACACAAATTATCTTGACCTTTTCAGCCTCTTCAACAGCCCATCTGAGCCTGACTAATGTGACTGTCACATAAAACCTTTGGGATGTATTAGTTTGACAGACCAGCTTCCACAAGCCCCATAACTGAGGATGTCATCAGATAGAACACTCGACCTGTATCAGATGTCTCCCTGCACTCCCTCCAGTGTCTTTGAAAGGGTTTTGATTTATGACTTTATCTTTTACTATCAAAACTTCATAAACCTGTTAAAACACTGGAACATGAAGTTTGGGGGGGAGTTAAATCACTGTTTACAGGCCGTGGTTGCCCATATTTGGCTCCAGAATAAACTATTCCTTATCCCTTTCAAGATGGGAGCTGTGGTTTTTGTTTATTTGTTTGTTTTTTGTTTTTTTCTGGACAGGGTTTCTCTGTGTAGTCCTGGCTGTCCTGGAACTCACTCTGTAGACCAGGCTGGTCTCAGAAATCCGCCTGCCTCTGCCTCCCAAGTGCTGGGATTAAAGGTGTGCGCCACCACTGCCTGGCTTGGGAACTGTGTTTTTGACATTACACTATCAAAAACAAATTAGTAAAATATTTATTAGATACCAATAATAGTCAAATCATATTTATCACTTTATGTGCATACAGCACACATGCATATTGTGATCTGTATTTACGTTTATTTGTGTTTATGTGTATGTGGGAGAGAGAAAAGACAGAGAGACAGACACTCTGACAGACACACAGACACAGACAGACTGACTCCGTGTTAACCCAGAGGTTGCCATTGGGATGGCTTCCTCAACTGTTCCTCCATTTTTGTTCCTAAGGCAAGGTCTCTCATTGAACCTGTACTGAACTCAGCAGGCCTGGCTGGCCAGTGAGCCTCTTGGGATTCACCCATGTCTGCCACAGAGCCCTGGCGTGCAAGCATATGCTATCATGTCCAGCTTCTATAGGTAGGCATGTCCCCAGCCCCCTTCATGCTCCTTCAACAAACTTTTAGCTTCTAATGTATTCTACTACCAAGTTACTTAGTATGGAAATAATTATAATTTTAATTTGTTTGAATAATTTTGAAGTGAATCTTATTTATCCATCTTTGTTAACGAACCTCGAGACAGCACACGGTGAATGGAACGAAGCAGAGAAGGTTAAAGGCGTGCAGAGGATAATGTTCTGGCCATCATCTCAGAGGCATCCCAAGCCCTATGAGAATTTCAGATTGTTCAGGCCTAAGTGCATGTGCACAGAACCTCTGAGTGAAGAACTCTTACATCCCCATTGCTATCTCAAACTAAATCTTCCCAAGTCCCTCCATCATGGCCCGCATGCTTCCGGGGTCTTAGAACAACGTACACACAAAGCAGCAAAACACACACAAATCCCCGCCACTTCACCTCCTCATGCTTCAAGTCGGTCTTCAGCATATCCTCCTGCACACCCTTCAAATACTCGTAGAAGAGCGACCATCTTACCAGGCGTGGTATACCACACCTTTACCAGCAGCCACAGCCCTCCGCACCTCGGCTTTTCAACTGCCTCTTCCTCAAACCACACTTCCTCACTTGGCCGTGTCTTCTAGTAATTACCCACAATCCTGCACCTGACACCTCCATGTTTTACGTCCGATCTCCATGGTGGCACAAGGTGGAGAGGCTTTCTGATGCTGGGGCATCAAAGGAAGCTGTCACCGTTTCATTTCACTAATGGTAAGACTTAGAGGCAGGGAACTGTTTTCTCTTTGTGGAGGAGGCGCATTCAGTCCCTGACCACAGCCCACACTCTAGGGCCAGCACCGTGGAACGAGACCAGAGCCACATACTCCTGACACACTGTGGAGGCAGAGAGATTTCTCAACTGGCTAGATCCTTCCAGATCTTCTTAAAACAGGGCTAAATGATGGAATGAAAGGCCCCACGTCCGGGCCTTAAGGACGGCCTAATTCCTCCCGGAGACTTACATGGAAGAATGGCTCCCAGATGCAGGGGACCTTCATGACAGTTTGCATAATGGGACTGAATGAAACCAGACTTAGAGCACAGCCTTAGCTAATTGGCATTAAAAAAAAAAATAACAGTATAGCATTAGCTAACTGGCATTTAAAATTCCTGCACAGTATCAACCACTCCAGAAAGAGACAACTGAGGAACACTTCATTGTTTGTAAAGGAAAACGGCACAAGTGTCTTTATGATTCCTAAAATCACTTTAAAGAACGAATCACCTGTTCCAAACCCTGACCCTCAGGGATTAATGTTTGTCTGAGGGCTAAAGAGGGCATATTAGCCAAGAATAAAAAGCCCAGAACAACCACAGAAGCACACTAGCATTCAACATAGATGACATGTGGCTTTAAGCAATTCGGGATGAGCCTCGTCTTTCACACAGATTAACAATAAAAAACAAAGACAAACACTAAAAATGCCAAGGAAAACCCTCATTGGTCACTGGCGGATTCAGTCACCCTTCTACAGCTGGCCACACTTAACAGACTGCTCAAAGTTTAACTCTGTCTCTTGGCAGCTATGTGAGCTTACGTTATGCTAGCTCCCTAACAATCAAATTTCGCCAGTTGTAAAACAGATGAAATTCGTCTTAAACTGATAAGGGCAGGCAGATTGGTATCTGATGTGGAGCTACACACAGGAAGCACCCAGCGAATGGCTGTCATTTTTAGATCAGGAGAATATCTCCTGTGACCGTCTCCTGGCTAGAATTCATGCCAGTCTTAATGAGAAAAAGATGGACATCTTGTTAAACTAAAATAACGAGTGGGGTCAGGTTCATTAAAACTAATGAAATGCCGCGCACTTTCCAGTACTCTCTAGGCTGTAAGGATCACATGTGCTAACACAGTCATAGTTAATGTGAACTAAATTATGAGACAGGGTGAATTCTGGGTATAGATCTGTCAATTCTGGGTACCCGTCATCTCCAGTGCCTTGCCTAGATGGCACCCCTGAAAGACCGGGCTTGGGACATAATTATCTTACCCCAAGAATATCGCAGAAGGGAGATAAGGGTTAACAGTTCAGTGGAGGCTACCCTGGGTGCAAGAGTCCCCTGATTGGCTAGGAACAGTGGGAATAAATCTTCTAGCAACAACTACAGAAAATTCTAAATACCAGGGCCTACTTCATACCTATACAGAAAGTAGACGGTCTTCTTCATTTACCTTCCCAGAGGCATCAACAAACAACAACAGCAAAATCCTTGCTGCTTCCCAAGCTGTACCATCTCTCTGGCAATGGGGAAGAAATGCAAAATTTTACAGCATCTCCATTTTTATATTAATATAGTCTTAACACCTTCAGGAGGCATTCGGTCCACTGAGGTATTTTATTTGTTCCAAAGCCTTTGGAATTCTGCCCTTTGCTTTCTGTTGTCTGGACACACCTCCACACTCGGTATCGCTGTGTCTGCTTGTTACATCAGGCAGCGCGTAGCAAGGATCGGAGCTGCATGACTGCTGACCTGCATGTGAGGATGCTCACAACAGTCAGACCAGGTAAGAGAGTGAACGCTACAATGCACACACAGCTGGCTTAACTATAACAACAAAGATGGTTCTGAGGGACGGCAGATGAATAACATTTGCTTCTCGGAGAAGGATATGAGGTCAACCTAGCCATCAAGGTCCAGTTTTGAGGTCTCACCAGGCAGAGGCCTCGGAAAGTAATTAAGGCAATGCTTTGCGGGCTGGAGTGGAGCTCGGTGGTAAAACCTGTGTTTGACAGGCACAAGGCTCCTAGTTCCAGTCCCTCCCCCTCCCCCACACTTTATACACTTTCATTATCAGACACTGGTATAACATTAAGCAATACCTCTTAAATGATCTAAATGGCTTTGCATTTGCCTGAAAGAATAAAGACCTCAAGATTTCTGAAAATTGAGTCTGGACAAAGGAGACCTCGGATTCTCATCTGATCCCAACCAGCTGCCCATGACTTTCAAGGCAATAATTCCTTGCCTTGCAATGGAGGGTCACGCTACAAATGACTGTAGATGAGTTCCTTCCATACGTGAGCCCATTAGTGCCTCATAGCTGGGTCGGTCTGAGGCATTCATCTCTATAGATCATGAAGGTCTAATGAACAGAGGTATGGTGGTCTGGGAAGAAAGATGGTGAGGAATCTTTAAATGGGATTAAAGGGATGAATCTTCCTATATCTGGGTTGTCACTCTATAATCACGCTAATTTAAAAGGAATCCCAAGAGATCAGAAGGTAAGTGAGCTGGCCCTGACCTACCTGTGCTCCAGCTGTGCGGGAAAGGCACTCTGACCTCCTCATCCAGACCACTGCGAGTCAGCGTCTGCTGAGAGGGAGTAGGCTCTCATCTGACCTTGTTTTGCTGAGTAAGTTGTCATTTATCACCTGCACCCTTCACCCATAATCATTCACTCAAGTAACCCATGGTTCGGAAATACCGCACAGTGGGTCTTCACTAGCCACAGGTACTAAATCTGCACACCCAACCCACCACTGATTAAAAATAGCATGAGCAAAAACTGCATCTGTGCAGGGTATATGCAGCTTTTTCTGTATTATCGTTCCATGTATAACTACACACTTACACTGTATCAGGCACTATAAGCAATCTGTCGGTGACTTAACAGAATCTGGAGAATGTGCACAGGTTATTTAAAAAAAAAAAAAAACAGTTAATCGTTTGATGCAAGGGAGTTGTGTATCTGTGGATTTTGGAATTCCCTCCAGGCATCCTGTATACTGTATACTCTGTATCTGTATACTCTGTATACCACAGATACTCTGTGGTATATCTTGATATACTTCAAGAGCAAGGCTCTGATACTTCATTTTCAATTTGCCCTATTTTTTTAATTTGTATCACTAAATATGTTACATATTGCAATTATTAAAATCTACATGAAAACAAGTAACCTCCTACCCAGACTCTGGTCACAAGTTGTCTGCACTACTAGAACACACAATTCCACTATACTCCATATGTTTCTAATAGGAAAATCAGAGGAAGTTGGTATTGCAACCTTGATTTTTAAAGTAATGCTTAGGAGCTGACAAGGAGTTCCTTTATTTCATCCCAAAAAAGGCACTGGCATTACACAGTTAAATATGTGCTACTTAACTTCATTACGAAACCAGTGCTGGGGACCCAGACACACTCAGCTGTGTGTGCTAGTAGCACATCCTTAGAGCAGCATGGTCTGGTTGGCATTTAGATATAGCACACTGGTATAAAGAGAAGGAAGGATGAGGGAGCAGACCTGGGGGAAAGTAACGGAAGGAAGACTAGTGAAGAGGCTTCTGTGGTGCAGGAGAAGGAAGATCAGGACCTGGATGACTACACACATGTGAAAATAAGGGGACCTTTGGGAGGCAAAGAGAACAGGGCATCATCATCCCCACCAGTGTTTAAAATGGTAGGCTGTATAGACACGGTATAAACCTTTTAGGTGCTGGAGAGATGGCTTAGTGGTTAAGAGCACTGACCTCTCTTCCAAGAGGTCCTGAGTTCAATTCCCAGCAACCACAAGATGGCTCACAACCGTCTGTAATGGGATCTGATGCCCTTTTCTGGTGTGTCTGAAGACAGCAACAGTGTACTCACATACATAAAATAAATGAATCTTAAAAAAAAAAAAAAAAAAAAAGATAAACCTTTTAAATACATCTTTAAAAAAAGATAAACCCTTTACTTCCTTATTCCACTTACTTTCCATGGTTAGGTCCTGCACATATAAAAAGGCTAAAACCAGTATCGAGACAGGAATAAGAGGATTCTAGAAAGGAACCGTAGACTGTTGAGGACACAGGGCATCTTGTGGTGTCTGGTTATATGATGGGCAGTGAGCCCCACCTCCCTGTTCAGATGAGCAGTGAGCCCCACCTCCCTGTTCAGATGGGCAGTGAGCCCCACCTCCCTGTTCAGATGAGCACTGAGCCCCACCTCCCTGTTCAGATGGGCAGTGAGCCCCACCTCCCTGTTCAGATGAGCAGTGAGCCCCACCTCCCTGTTCAGATGAGCAGTGAGCCCCACCTCCCTGTTCAGATGGGCAGTGAGCCCCACCTCCCTGCTAAGGGAACCGGGGTAGAGAACCACAGTGCCCTTTCCCAGACTGTTCTCTTTTCTCTTCTTTTCATGCAAGGCCACATTAACTAGTCAAGCTGACTCCCTTTCCCCATTATTACAGTAACTAAAGCCCTGACGCCTATAGAGCCCAGTAAAAAATTAATGTTTTTTAAAGGACCTTTAAAGAGGTGTGGTGGTCACCACAGCAGATTAAATGCCCACTCTAAGGGGCCAAACTGGAGAAAATGGCCATGCATTTTACAGAGAGAAGGTAAAGCTGGTTGTATTTTATTGAGTCTGAAATACCTGGAAAAGAAGAAGATGGGGGCTGGTACAATGGAGACGAGATAGTGGGAAAAAATGATCAGCCCTTTCTCTTGTTTGTCTCTTTTGTGGTGCTCGGAGCCTATTACTGCACTCCTGGGAGACTTGGCCGGGTAGAGCAGAAGTCTGAGCCCTGTAGTCAGAGGACTGGAAATCAACCACCTCAGCAATTAGCTGTGTGACGTAGGGTAACTAACTTAATTTCCTGGAACCTGACAAATGGGAATATCGGTCATATTCACAAGCTCAAAAAAAAATCACTAGTTTTTGAGGATATAGAGGTAATACAAATTCTTTTAAAAAAAAATCGATAGCACATATTATTCAGGCACTAGATATTACTTATTATGTATAATGTTCTAAAAACCAATACATACAGAAACCAAGTTGATAATCTGACAATGAAGTAGGATGAAGTGAAGCTAAAGTTCCATTTTTTCCAATTTTTAAAGTCATTTGTATGAAATGTCACACAATGTATTTTGATCACATCCACCTATAACTCTTCGCAGACCCCTACCCTCCCAACCTTGTACCTTTTTAAAAAGAAATAACTTAACGACTCCAATTTGTATATCCTCTATGCTCCTGGGTGGGGCACCCACTGGATATGGTTCATCTACCAGGAGTCCCACCTTTCAAAGAACTCCCGCCAGACCAACTGTTCACTGCTCGTCCGCTAGGGGTGGAAGCTCACAAATCCCCTTCCTCTCCTGTAAAGTCACATTTTTAAACTTTAAGTTCATATCCGTTAAAAAAGTAATAAGCACTTCATTCATGTCAGTGCAGAAGCAGAAGCATAATTACAAGGTTTCGAGAGTGGGAGAGAAGGAGCATTTCTCCCAGCATGTCTTGTGTATTAAATTACAACCCTCGGCGGCAACGGAGATGACATCAACCCTCACGCGGTGATTACTTCAGTATGGAAACGCTCCTTCTGATTCCCAGCCCCGTCTTAACCGAAACAACATCTGGCAATACTTGCCCACTGTGTGAGGCTCGTCTTCCCTTGGTGCTGCACTAAGACACATCTGTGTGATGCCGACAGCAAATGGTATGAAATGTTCTTGTACCGGTTCTGAGCAACTGGAAACTGTAACCAAGCTCGAAGCTGCCCCTTACCAGGACATCCTTGATATCCTTGATATCTTCTTCTCTCATCTATACATAAGTATGATGGCTTATCTGCACAGTTATTGCTTTTATATCCAAAATGATCGTCCCCTCTTTAGACAAGAAGCCTTTAGACCTAGTCTTATTTACATGACATACTACTAACATATCTGCTTTTCATTTATCAAAAGGCTTGAAAACTAGTGAAAACTGAAACAATACCGTTCTAAATGAATTTCTTATGAAAAACTGCTAAAACTTGGGCATGTGGTACCTCACAGAAATCACTGTCACTTTGCTGGTAGTTCTTGTGCTTGAGTCTTTATTTAAAAAACAAAAAAGAAAAAGAAAAAACAACACAGAATACTTCTCACACCATATGTGAGCAGGTGAGATTTCCTTCATGTTAGAAATCACGAGGGCAGGCAGTGTACAGCACTACCAGTAATATCCTGATGTTCCAAACAACCTCGTGCAATATTCATTTCCTCGGCTACTTTTAAGTTAATATGTAAGCCAAGGTTTTCACTGCAGAACGCTAAACTATAAAAGATAAGCATGTGTCTCCTTGCTCTCAGACCTCTGGAGCCAACACTTTGAATAAATGGCCATCAATCTATTATTACCAACTATAAGTAGAGTGATTTTGCAAGTGTCTAAGGCCAGCAAAATGCCGGATAGGACATGTTATTTTTATTCTACATGGACTTTGGCTCCCTGGTGCCCAAGGCAAACAGCTGTCATTTGCGTAGGGCCTTTTGCTAACACTTTCTGAAATTCCTAAGGGGCTGCCCACACTATAATTAGACCTGCCAGCTGCAGCCACGGACACTGCAGGGTATCTCGGAGAGGTCTCTGCTCTACAGCATCCCCTACAAAAATCCTCTGTTGCTGGAATCGCAGCGCTTGTGATTCAGCTTGGATAGAAAATGTGAACTCTTTAGCCATCTGCTACAAAAGTCTGTTCAACGGCAAGGCCTGCGTTGACCTGAACTGTGGTCAGCCACACACGGGAGAGGAACTGAGCACAAAAGAAAGGGAAGGGAAATGTAATAACGTAAGCTGACGTGAACATGCAGACAGTGCCGGGGCTGTGTGGGTTATGGCAGTCCTCTCGGGGATTCGAGCAATTCCCCTTCCCAGACATCAGCATCAGAACTAACGGAAATGACACAGCAAAAAAAATGAACTAAGAGGGGCAGGCCAAAATCTCACCCTACTTCCAAATCCTTCCGGTTCACAAAACCAGAGCAAAAAAAAGAAGCAAGATTTAGGTTACAGTAAGTCTTTCAAATAAAATGTAAGGAAAGTATTTTTAAAATACAGTTTAGCCACCCACCACTATGGCCATTCAGCCTGGGTGTCCTAGGAAACAAACGTTCAAGGCAGATCTACCCTGTTCCTCCCCGAGCCACAGAGATCTCATAGACCTTGTGCAACTACAAAAAGCAACCTGGGTTTCAGTACCATTTTCCACCTAAGAAGGCTACTGTTGCCCTGACCATGAAATCTGCTAGAACCTGGGGATAAAACTCACTGGTGTTGGTTCAACCCCCAACATCAACAAAATAAAACAAAACTTAAGCCCTGCCTGTATTCTAGGACACCCAAACGTCTAATAGCTGATAACTTAGAGTTTGGGCAGTGAGTTACATACTCCCAAGTTCTTGGTGCTGCAGGTGTCTGCGGTCTGAGGCTCCGGCTGAAGCCGCCATCCAGGGAAGAATGCTCTTGAAACCTGCCATGTTTGTCTAGCACAGCTGTGTTCCTCTCAGGCAGGTGCCCCCTGTCCACTACTGGGAACTCACTGAGTGGTAAGGTTCTTAAGCTCCAAGGACAAGACAAAATAGTGGCACCATTTACACTTTATGGGAAATGTCAAACCTTGACAAAGAGGTGAGGGTGTTTTTGTTAACCTTCCGCGACTGTATCAAGTGCCCCAAAGGATCATCTATGGAGAGAAAAGGTTAATTTTGGCTTGGCTTTAGAGGTTCCCACCTATGCTGGGTAGACCAGCTTTGAAGGCTCTAGCTATCGAGAGCCCAGGATATTACGTCAGAAATGAGTTAGGGGCAAAACGGCTCCAGGAGACTGAAAAACGAGAAGGGCCTGGGGTCCCACTGTTCTTTGGGTTCACATCTACAAAGACATGAAGACCTCAAATGACCTGGCTGGACCCCTTAAAGCAGTGGTCCTCACCGTCCCTAATGCTGTGATCCTTTACCACAGTTCCTTATGTTGTGGTGACTTCCAGCCATAATTTTGTTGTCCTTGCTACTTCTTAACTGTAATGTTGCTATAGTTATAAACTGTAATGTAAATATCTGATATGCAACCCTCAGAGGAGCTGCTCTACCCACAGGATGAGAACCACTGTCCTAAAGTATCCGCCCCACCCCTACAGCACCAAGCTGGGCACCAAACCTTGCCAGCCGACCTCTGGGGGGCAGCCAATAGCATGCAAGTTACAGGAAGGATGCACCGGGGGCTCTTATTCCTGCCTTCTGCTTGCCAGTGAGAGGATTTCTCGGGCAGAATGCCACATGATAATGGGGAGGAAGGCACACGTGTGCCTGTCTCTGCCATTCTCAGATGTTCCTAAGAGATTTTCCTCCTAAATTGATACTTAATTCTTTCCAACACCAAAAGGTCTTTAAAATCACCTGCAAGGGAAAGCCGGGAAATATTCCTAGTCTCCCTCCTGCTTGTCAACTGAGAACATTCAATGTCGAATCTCCATCATTCCCACAGCAATGGCTGGACTCTATGGTTCCTAACGCTGGCTGCTAGGAATGGAGAAACATAAGCTCGCTTTGGGATTGGCCAAGGCAAAACACCAATGTGGAAAAACTGTTTTGAACTTAGCAAAAGGAGGAGGAGGAAGAAGAAGAAGAGGAGGAAGAGGAGGAGGAGGAGGAGAGGAGGAACTAGAGGAAGAGAGGGAAGAAGAAGAGAGGGAGGAAAAAGAACTGGAGGAGGGGAGGGAGGAGGAGGAACTGAAGGGAGGAGGAGGAGCTAGAGGAGGAGGGAGAGCAGTAGGAGTAAGAGAAGTGGAAGGAAGAGAAGTTAGAGAGTCAGTAAGAGAAGGGATGGGAGGAGGAAGAGCAGAAAGAAGAGTAGGAAGAGGAAGAGTGGGAGGAGGAGCAGGAGGAAGAGTGGGAGGAGGAGCAGGAGGACCCAACCCACAGAGCTCTCGCTATGCTCTTTGGTTGGATATCACTTCCTTGTCCGCTGATCAGTTCCTTCCTTAAGAGCCTGTGTGCTGGGCTTCAGGCTCTCCGTCCTCTTCACTAATGGACCACAGCCCTACAATGGGCTCCCCATCTTTTCTGTGTGCCTCGCCCTCATCCCCTTTCTCACAGAGCACTCTGGATTTGCTAGAGGTTTCTGTAAAGGTTGGGTGAGGGAATGCCCGTGGCTGATGCTTCCACCAACTTCCCATGATTCTCAGGGAGGCCTTCCACTGGAAAACACGGCCCTGCTATATATGTGGTCCTTTTTGAATGATAAGCCATTTGTCCTAGAGCCTCACCTGAATGTCCCAGACATTTATGGGCTCACTCATGGGTTTCCCCTAAAGTTTTCCTTAGCTGCTCCACCCAGAATTTCAACAACGACGGTTCCTAGTCCTTTCCTCAGCTTTATCCAATCGGACACTTACCAGATCTCATATGCTATACAGATTTCCTATTTATTTTCTGTGCCCTGCCTGCATAGTATAAACAGGATGGTGAGATTTTTCTGTTAATTTCCTTTGTTCCTTGGCTGTTCTGTTCCTAAAAACCGGAACTCGGGAAGTACAGGCTGAACACTCATAATCTGAAGACCCCAAATCCAAAATGCCCTATAATACCTAAAACCAACACATGGTACAAGTGGAAAATCTTATACCATGTCTCGAATGCTGGGTCACACCAAGTGGACCTACCTCAGGATCTGCATTAGATTCATGCCAAGCATAAGCGAACTGAATTTTACATTTGGATGGCCTCACTGCCAACATATCTCATTATATATGGACATACCAAAGTCTGAAAGAAGTCTACGATGCAAAACCCTTCTGGTCCCAAGTATTGCAAATAAGGGCCTGTGCAATCTGTATTTGTTACACAATCAGAAAGAGCACAGACTGAGTGTCTTTTCCCATCAATTTCTCTCTCACATTCTCCTCACAGTTATCACAGGACCAGCTTGCCCGCCTCCAGGCCCCCAAGATGCACTTGTGCCACCAGCCTCAGGAGCTGGGCATCTGGGGTTCCCCAGTCATTCACTGCTGAAGAACAGAAATGCAGCCTTTCACTGAGCAGACATTTGCAAAGAAGGGATACTAAAATGCAAACTGTGGGCTTCCCCTTCCGTGATGCATACCTTAAAATTTAATAAGAGTAAGCAGAAACCCATTTAAAAGTGGGTAAACATGTCTGTTGGCCTACGAGCAGGCAATCTGTTTGCTAGGCGAAGATACATCCTCAGACTGTGTCAAGTGACATCCCACGGTGGATTATTATGCTAAATTATAGGTTTGATAAAAGAGAAAAATTACAGAGAAAACGTCTCATGCTAAGCTTTGTGGAGGGGAAAACACAGCGTGGAATGACAGAAAAACCCCAACAGTTGTTTTTGGTAAAGACAGCGCGGATCACATTTCTAGAAAAAAAAAAAGTCCTTGTTTTCTGGCAAAGCATTTGGCCCTCTTCTTGGGAACCTGGCAGAAAGGCGTTGAGGCTGGAAATCAGACTCAGGTCTGATTGTCAGAGAGGGGATATCTGTCAGAACCCAGCTGTCCCGCGTCAGAGCTATTCCAGCTGGTCCACAGTGAAGCTACTTCCCAGCATGCCATGCTGCTTCCTCTTTTTCCCTTCACAAACTCTTCAAGGAAGAGCCGCTTGGTTATCTGCGACCACGAGCAGCACAAAGCAAGTTTCAACTGTCTGCAGAACAGAAGTAGGTTCCCTTACAAGTGTTCCACACGTCTTTTTAACGAGGAGGTGAAGGCATAAACTGTGTCCCCCACACAGAGGTGCCCCCTGGCCCTCCGCAGCTATAGAGCCACATGTCAGCCAGGGCAGGCAGACAGGGGCTTGTCCTACTTTCAAGGCAATCACCAGCGCTTCCAGCCCCTCCCTGCAGCGGAAGGAGTTGCAAGCTCAGTAATCAGTAATGCGTCATCTCCACTTGTCCTTATTCCACAGACTCGCTCCATTTTCAGGGCAATCACACAAATGCGGACTGGCATCGTAAGCACCACACACATCCCGGTTAGCGCCACACAAACCTAAAAGGTCTGTGTGGTTCGCAGGGGCAACAGATTCTCGGTCCTGTAACAGTTTTCTTTCTGAGGTGAAGTTCAGAGCTTCGTCTATGGCATAGTATTAAACTTGGCAACTCCATTGCTGGGCCCAACGAACCAACTAACAATGCAAGTTAAATTACCCTGCAACTTCTACTTTTAAAGATGTCACATAAGGCTCATCCCCAAAAGAGATGCACCTCCAATCAAGGCCGAATAAACTAGGTCACTGGATTTACCTCACACTGCCTGACTCACGTTATAGAGGAAGAAGCCAGGAAAGAGGCGACGGTGACTAAATGTTTTCTGGTAAACTACACTACTCTCTTTAGATAATGCCATAGTATGATAGTCAATTTTCAGTATGATTTGGAGTTAAGCTTGTTAATAACCAAGCAAAGAGCAACATTTCAAGCCAACATTTCTGTAGTCCTTACAGGGATCAACATTTCTGACAGACAACACTCTTACTGGTACTATGGTGGTGTGAATAAGGACGCCCCCTACAGGCTCCTGTGCTTGAGTACCTGGTCCCCAGCTGGTGGAACTGTTTGGGAAGGATTGAGAGGCGTGGTCTTAGAGAAGGTGAGTCACTGGGAGGTGGGCTTTGAGGTTTCAAAAGATCCAAATCTCATTCTTTCTCCATGTCATGCCTATAAATCAAGATGTGGTGGTCTGTGAGCTCTCCTTTCACCCCACGATCATGGACCCCAACCCTCTGAGATCATAAACCAAGCTAAAGACTTTCTTTAAAAGTTGCCTTAGCCAAGGTGTTTTATCATATTAACATCCATATTAATATCAAAGAAATGAAGACAGATGTCTATTATTTGATAACACAGATAAAATGGTACCTAATTAACACCAGCTTTCCCTTCTGAGTACTATTACAGAGATAATGTGTGTGTGTGTATATATACACATATATATACACATATATATACACATATATATACACACACATATATCTCCGTGGTGCAAAGGTAATATATATGTATATGTATATATATATATATATATATATATATATATATATATATACATACATATATAATGTTACAGACAACTGATGTGAGAAAAAAAATAACTCCTAAGATTTAAAACTCTGGGTAATTCAACTCCTACTGTACTGACTGGACTACTCAGTCACCAAAATAAATACAAGGCAGGGAGCTTCTACTGCGCAAGGCTGGCAGTCCTGAGCAAGACCGTACTGTTCTTGAACTTTTGTTATATGACTTATGATTAGAACCCTCAGTAAGATAACCCCAAAAGGCCTCTAGGCTTGCAGAAAAATAAAAAACTAAATTTAAATGTTTAGCTTGTCAGAACTAAATAAATGTTTTGAAAGAAAATATTTTCCAAAATGGGACCTCAGTTATAGGAGACAAAAACAAAACAACAACAACAACAAACCCAGAAAGCTACACACTTCACAAGCTCTGTGTCACTCAAATCTTAAAATTACAAAACTACACACTTCACAAGCTCTGTGTCACTCAAATCTTAAAATTACAAAACTACACACCTCACAAGCTCTGTGTCACTCAAATCTTAAAATTAAAATGTCGTGAGAAATTACTATTACCAGAAATGGCTGTGATCAAAACTAAATAAACGAAAGCTAAAGAAAACAGTTCTAGAATCCTTCAGATTTTTAACAGAGACCCATTCATAAACAGGAACGCCATCTTTTGTTATTCAAACCTAATTATTTTCAATAAGGGGCTGATAAAGAATGAGCCAGGCAGTGATTAGTTTTCTTTTAAGCACTTCATCTAAATTATTAACTAACATGACAAATTCTTCGTCAAGGTATGCTTGCCTTGGAGCACAGAAACAGTACGTTAGCTAGAATTTCCTGTCAGATTTCTTGGGGTGGGATGGGAATTTACTGGTGCCAATTGGCAGGATCTTGGTTGAATCTATATTTAGCTAACATATAGCTCATCCAATTAATCTCAAATACCACCTGATTTAACACTAGATAGGAAGAACTTGTCAGAGCTATGTGTATTACTGGTCCCCAGTCATTTAATAAGTCAATACTATCATGACAATGAACATGGCTAGCTACAAAGTGCAATTACCAAAAGTGGAAGTGTTTGAATTTTAAAATAACTGCAGAACTTGTCAGTCACACCAAGAGGGCACTTTCTCACAATGAAAAAAAAAAAAATCTAATCGAGGAAAAAATAATTGGTGCCAAAATATTGCTTTGAAATTGGATGATCTCTTCAGATTCTAAATCCGCATTTGCTATGCATATATTGTTGGACAACTCATTTAACCCCTTAAAGTTCAGTTTTCTGTGGTGAGACCCAAGTGGAAATAAATAACAGTTAACAGACCACTGTGAGGTCATAGCTATCAGGATCCCATTAGAACGGAAGCTCAGTGGAGGCACAGGTATTTGTTTTTGGCTCACTGCTGCATGCAAAAAATTTCTGGCACATAATGGGTGTTTAGGAACTGTTTTGGTGAATTGGTGAATCGTATAAAATTATCATCCCAGGGTGCCAAAGAGATGTTCAACAGGTAAATGCGCCTGCCTTTCACTAAGCCTGCAGACCTGAGTTCAATCTCTGGGACCATAGAAGAGAAGAGAACGAACTTCTCCATGTTGTCCTCTGACTGCCGTGCTCATGTCAGTGTGTAAAACTACAACACACACACACACACACACACACACACACACACCCCTGGTTAAAACATTTTAAAAGACCATCTTACCTGGCACTCAAAATATTGCTGAATTAAAACATTTAATCTAATCAGGGGGCTGGAGGGACAGCTTAATAGCTTAGCATATAAGAAGACACACTGCTCTTCAAGAGGACCTGAGTTCGGCTCCCAGTGACCATATCTCAAAGTTCACAACTGTCTGGAACTCTTAGTTCCAGGGCTCTGATACTCACTACTCACTTTCACAGGTATGTGTATGAGTGTACATGCATACACACATACACACACATAAACACACATACACACACACATACACACACACAAAGAATATTAAACACATATATGAACAAAACTTCAAAAGTAACCTTAATTAGAATATATATCTTCCTCTTAAAGTTCGTAGCAAGCATGCAACCAAACACTGTGAACAGCGAACCTCATGGGGCTTATTACAAGTAAGAGTGTTATCTTTGACCAACAAAATGATCTCTCTTTGAAATGCCAAATACATTTCAGTTGAATTATAATACAATTTGCCTATAAATTGTGATCCAGATGGAAGTAAACATTTGTCATTTCTACACCTAGAGGCTTCTGTTTGTCCTATCTTTTTAGACAGAGTCTAAAGTACACAGGTGCAGTCAACAGATGCTGGGCTGTGAAATACCACACAGCAGGCACCTAGACATTAGGTTTTTGTCTTGTTTTTTTTACCAGTGTATACATATAATGAGATAAAATACGGATGGGAACCGGAGTTTCTTTTAAATACCATCCTAATGATTGTGGGGGAATCTTAAACAATAAAAAAAATCAGAGAAACAGATGCAAAACAATAGATATACTTTCATTCTTTATTATGAGAACCATACACCAACTTATTTTAATACTGAAAAAAAAAAGATAACGAGAAACTAACCAATATCAGAAACATCTTAGGATTTAACAAGCAGAGATATAGAACACGAGTGGCTCTGATAGAAAAACAGGTTTACATTTATTTAGCATGGGTCTGGGGTGGTGAGTACACGGTACAGCATCCAGTGAAGGTCAGGGGAAAACTTGTAGGAGGTTGTGATAGTTTGTATATGCTCAGCCCAGGGGTGGCACTATTAGGAGGTGTGACCTTTTGGGAGTAGGCATGTCACTGTAAGTGTGGGCTACAAGACCTTCATCCTAGCTGCCTGGAAGTCAGTCTTCTGCTAGCAGCCTTCAGATGAAGATGTAGAACTCTCAGCTCTGCCTGCACAATGCCTGCCTGAATGCTGCCATGCTTCTGCCTTGATGATAATGGACTGAACCTCTGAACCTGTATCCCACCTTGAAGATAACTGACAGAGCCTCTCAACCTGTAAGCCAGCCCCGATTTAATGCTGTCCTCTATAAAACTTGCATTCACAGCAGTAAAACCCTAACTAAAACAGAGGTGGTTCTTTTTCCAACATACAAGCCCCAGAGGCCAAACTCCAGACATCAGAAGAACCCATGAAGATCTTACCCAAGTGCAGCCTGTATTCTGACATTCCTATTTCCCACTTGTAGACTTCATAGACTGGTAATGCAACACTGTGTGACATCAGAGGCATTCAAAATGACTTTGCAGCAAAATGTATCCATGGTGGCTTCTGAATAAAGGGTTTGAAAAGTGTGAAGTCTTTATCCCTCTGCTTTCTCAGATCTTCCCTCGAGTCTTAGCCACCACATGAATAAATGACCTTACCTCAACATTCAGAACTTATTTTATAACACCAGCCTCCACCCGGATCATAATATGCAGTTATTATACACATATACATATAATAAATAGGTTACTCTCTGTTATCAGTAATATATAATAACATAAAACATATAGATGTCAAATCTCTTTTTAGAACTTGGAAGGAAGAGAATGATTTCCGGTGGAACAGGCCTCCTGCATTTTCAGTTGCCAGAGAATGTCTCGGCTGAAGTCTCTGCTGCTCAAACTCTCCCACCATGATAACTGCAGAGGCCTTAGTATGCTTCCCCCACTCAGAAGGCTACCTGTGGCATGTTTATTGCCCACACGAGCTGTGACAATGGTAAAGTTCTACAGAACACTTTCCATTTTACCCTCTTCCCCAAAAGCACAGGCCTATTAGGACGTTCACTTCACAGAAAGTCATGACCTATCACACGCTTATTGGAGACCCTAAGAGCTCCTGTTAGCAAATTTACTTTCCAGGCCCAGGCTTGAGACCCTCTACTTCAAGGTACAGTAACTTCCAGTGGACTCATAATTATGAGCCACTCTAAACTCAGTGAGGGCAATTTCAGGTGAAGCCAAAGAGTGTGAGCATCTACGGTTTTCCTGCAGACCTTCTTGTGGGGCTCAGCCCTGGCACCGTTCACAAGGAGGACTGAGCAGAGGCTGGGTCTCACATACCTCCAGTCAGTCAAGAATATCTAGGTTGCCATCTTGACTGCCCTGCTTCTCTTCACAAGGCAGCTGTACAGAAACCAGTGCGTTAACCCTAGACCGCTATTTAAGAACTGACATCAAGAACAACTTACAATGGATTCCAAATCTAAGAATGAACTAAAACATTCTACTTCACCAATGTGCAGAGATCCAGAACCTAAAGGGAAATTCTGTATTTGTGCCCTCCTGAGTCTAGATGTGAAGTGAGATTAAGAAAAAAAAAATTAAAGTTTCTAGGGATAAAAATAAGGCAGTGAAGTTATTCCTCTGGATGAGAAGTTCTTCAAAAGTAAACTTAAAATCACTTGGCCAGAAAGAAAAAGAAAGTTTAGACTTCAGAACTATGCCCTAACACAGGTCCGAATGGATCAGAGCTCCCATCCAATCAGACTCGTGTCTGCCCATGAAGTACTAACATAGCCCCTCTAATAATATAAGGCATCTTTTTCAAAGACAATATAAAGTTGTTTGAATGGCCATTTTGGATTGGTGCTTGAATGACCAAACAAACAAAACATTGAAAAAAAGCTCACAGTGTTATATTTCTGTATATAAATTGCAGATTTTTTTTTTTTTTTTTTTTTGCTGTGTGAAGGTTTCAGCTTATGTTGGTGATTTTTTTTTACATTTTTCCTATGTATGATATATGCATTTGCTAGTGTGTGTGTGTGTGTGTGTGTGTGTCTGTGTTCACATGTTGTGCAATGTCCATGCATGTGTGTGTGTCTTCATATGGAGGAGACAGGTCAACATCTGAGGTTTTTCTCAGTCACTTTCCATCTCATTCTTTTAGACAGGGCATCTCTCACTAAGTCTAGAGCTCACCAAGTGGTCAAATTGGACCACCAGCACTGGGCTTACAGACATAAGCCATCACATCCGGTTCTTGTTTGGTTAATAGGGATCTGAATTCGAGTTCTCACACTTGAAGGGGGAGGTATTTTAAAAGCTGTGCTATTTCCTTGGCCCCTGGTGAATCTCAATCTCTCGAAATCAATCAATCAATCTCTCTCTCTCTCTCTCTCTCTCTCTCTCTTTCTCTCTCTTCCTCCCTCCCTCCCTCTCTCCATCTCTCTCTCCCTTTCTCTCCCTCCTTCTCTTCTTCCCTCCCTCCCTCTCTCCATCTCTCTCTCCCTTTCTCTCCCTCCTTCTCTTCTTCCCTCCCTCCCTCCCCTCCCTGTCTCTTTCTTCTCTGTCTCTCCCTCTGTCTCTCTCCCTCTGTCTCCCCACCCCCCTTTCTCTCTTGCTCTCTCAGGCAAATGATCATCCTGCCAGGACAAACCACAATATGAGAACGTTTGTGCACACCCAGGAGCTGAAAGCAGTATCAGCTTAGGAGGAAGCCGAATGGAGACGGTTGGTTTATTTTCTGCTGCCGTTTCTTTAGGTTGAGAGACACTTGAACTTGTCATCCAGAGACCAGATAATTCTAAAGTTGGCCCAGATTCCTCTCGAAGGACAGGGGGAAAAATCCACTCAGATAAGGAGCCCAGGGAGCTCTCTCTGATCAGACCGGTAATACAGGCACTTGACTTCACTAATGTGACCAAATAAGACATTTTACAATCGTAGCCAGGAGAGGCCCCAGGAATGAAAAACACCAAACTGAAATCCAACTCCTAATCGGGAGTCTGCAGGACTAACAGGTCTGATGGTAAGCCAGTAAATACCATTACATTTTCTCCTCATAGAACACTGAGAGGGGAAAGTTTAATTTACTACTATATGTATATATTTTATTCTTGACTGCAGAGCCTTTCAAGGATCTTCTCCTTAGGGTTAAGGCATTTGTAAAGGCAGTCTCCATTTTGAAAATGTGTTGTGACCTGGAAAAAGGGAACCGGAGGGAGAAAGGCTGATGCCCAAAGTGGGAGGGCAGCTCACGGCAGCTCATAGGTGTGACAGCACAGCCGCAGGTGAGGGCCAGACTGTCAGGAAAAGTTCAGCTCCCATGACCAGATCACTACAGCTCCAAATGCTGTTGGTCTCCTATAGATTCTACTTTGAATTCCAAGGACCAACCTAGGTATAGTTTACTGCAACTTTAAGGGTCTCAGGGTCTGGCTCACATTGGTTTGTGCAACTTCCACAGATATGAATAAAAGGGAAAACACTAACCACGGTGCACCTGCCCCCTTCACCTCTGGCACTAGTAACACCAAGTATAACATCTGCAATGAAAAGTTCTGACCCCATCAAGTTCCATATATGTAAGAGCTTTGTAAAACTGGAGAGTATCTTCAAGACCCAAACAGCTTAGTGTGAGGACCCAGCTTAGGGCTCTCAAGGCAAATGCTTTATCACTGAATTACACACCAGCCACAATTTTGAGCAAATGAGTCTATCTATTCAGACAAGTATCTCATCATTGGGGTCAAAGAAAATTAACTCCAGCCGCAGACATATTAAGAACATATACTTTCAATTTTTATTTAATCCTTTCTGACCATCTAGGTATTGAATTGTTACCATTCCCATTTAATAGATAATAAAACCAAACCTTTAATCTACTTTCTTTAAGACTCAAATGTTATAGAACTTCCCAGGGGCAAGTATGGGTTACAACTGGAAGACCAGTAGGCCATCGATAATGAAACCCAGATATTCCGTGTCCAGGCCAGTGCTCTCTGCTCAATCTTTGAGTCTCTCTTAAGCATCAGTATTATTAATTTACTATTTGTTTATAGTGCACTATCCCCCTGGAGTAAATGCTCACCTAACAACAGCCAGAAAGCTGGTGAGCCGCCGAATCAAGAGTCCCTAAGGCAGTATCACTGAAATGTGTCTCAGACCCAGTTCTCCCAGAGATCACTGGAAACTCTAAGGATAATGGCTGCCGAGATTCAACTCCAGTCACATCAAAGGCAAATTGATGAATGGCCCCTAGAATTTTTGCCCCCCCCCTAGATAATTCCGTTACATTTGAAATCCATTGTGCCTTACTCTTTGCAAAGCTGTATTGTCATTTGGAGTCTTGTACTTGACAGAAATTCTATATTCTGTTGGCTAATTATCTTTTGGATTCTGGGAATTTTACACAAAGCATCATAAAGTTATCTTTGAGAGTCATCCTTGGATCAAAACTCCCAACCTTTGCCTCTACGGACAAACTAGGAAAATAATACACAGTAGCAATGGTGAGGCGTGTACAATGCTACACTCCACACACCTAGAGATCCACTCAGCAGATCTCATTGGACCACTCAGGCAGCACCAGCTGCGCAACATTGTTACAATGATGCAGCCAATTGATGACCAGCTCCAGGTCACCAGATATTTCCCTTAGTGTTTCTCTAACTCACGGCATTTCCTATATTCATCAAAACAGCTGTTCCCTGTGGGTTTCTGCTGTCTACATCTCAAGAACTTCAAGTGTCTTAAAGCTGAACAAGTAGGTCCATTCCATTTTCTAAGCCGTATACTTAGCCCAGACATGAAGCTACAATCAGGCTGTTCAGTCCCCCAAATGGCCACAGGTTAAAGCCTTGCTTAGCAGCCTGCACACAGCGGGTGCTAGTGAACAGAAGTTAAGGCAGCCAGGATGTGGACTTCAAGGGCATAAGCTCTTTCCCATTTCCAACCTCCCTGAGGTGAACAACTTCAACACATATTCCTGCCACAAGGCACTGCCTTGCCACAGGCCCAAAGCAACATGCCCAAGCAACTCCGGACTGTATCTGAAGTCCTGAGTTGGAAGAAACCTTTCCTTCTTATAAACCTTTCCTTCTTATAAAGAATACCTGGCTGGTCAAGCCAGGTATTCTTTAACAGTGGTGGGAAGACGACTAGCAAAAGTATTAGGGTTGGGGGGATTATTTCTCTCATTTAATTGTACCAAACCCCGTGTCACTGTGATGCAAGTAACTCTAGGTACAATAAACCTCAAAGCAGACAACTCAAGTGTGCCTGAGAATTTGCACCTCCCTAACAAGGCTTAGCAGACATCTATAGCACCACTGCTGTTAGCCTGTTAGCACCGCTTCAAGATCTTAACAGTGTGTAAACTGAAGACCCTGTATTCATGACTAACAGAGCCGTCTCTACAGAACTTGTGTGACATCTGTGCACCGGGGCTTACCTCTGTTATCACCATATTACTAAGGACAAAAGAAGAAAGAACTCAGAAGTCAGACAGAAACAAAAGCCATAGGAAAGCTTAAGTCTTTGTCTGGGACCCAGAGACCTCTACACACACACACACACACACACACACACACACACACACACACACACACAGTAAACTACCCTAAAATGTGAATGAGTTGACTCTGCAAAGTCTAGTTTAGGGCAAGCTTCTAGTCTGCTGGCCCTTGGGCATGCCAGGAGGTGTAGGGTTGGGGGCAGGACACTGAGCACCAAGGAACTCTCTATGAAGAAAGGACATTAAAATTGATGAAACTCGGAAAAACGCAGTGGATGTCTGGTTGTTTTCATTTGTTAAAACTGAATGTTCACACATACTAAAGAGGTATATATATTTATCCTTAGAAAACTTAATTGTGCTTAATGCCGTGTGTCAGGGAAAGCCTTTTGGTGCGCAGGCCAGAAGTAAATAATGACAAGTGTAGATAGAAAGAAGCAGAGAGAGGTGGGGCTGGATGACAGGGCTTCTAACAGTCATCATGATCAAGGTAATGACCCTTTACCAACACGGTGCAGGACCGAGAGAAAACACTTATTTACCATGAAAGAAAAAGAGTATGAATAAAAATTTGTGTTTAATAACCATGTAATATTACATTAGTCACTTCCCTTCCTAGTCTCTTTACTCACTTATAAAATGCCCGTGGCTTTCACTGTCCGAGGTGTGAGGGTGCACATGTACACGTGAGAAGTATTCTCCGGAAATTCTGCCCCACAAAGAGCACATCTGTTCTGCAGCATCAAAGGTAGAAGTCTGTTGACATAAGCTATGATATTATTCATGTAGATGAATCTACATACATGAAAATAATATCACTGATATTTATTCAAACACTTAGGACACACTATGCACCGTGCGCAGTATCTGCACGTGTGCTAACATTTCACTCTCACATCTTGGAGAGTTAGGAGTCCTGGAAATTTTATAAATGAGTAGAGAGAGAGAGAGACTAAGAAAGGAAGGGAATTGACCAACATCATATAGTTCTTAAAAAAACACAAGGATGGGGAGCTCATGCCAGGCGCGTCTTAATTTTAGACACACTGAAATGCATTCGGGAAGATGCTTGTCAAGGATGTATCTCCGGACGATGGCTGGACCTCCATGTTTTCAGTGCTGGTGGACCTGGAGTACATTTTAAAGTGAGTGCTTATTATTTTTAGAAATGAAGATGTTTTCACTGGAAGAATAAATAGGAAGATTTCCTCATCTTCTGTCCATCTCATGTCTGTCTCTAATGACCCAGAAGTAATATCTAATCTCCAACTACATATATATATATATATATATATACATACGTACATATATATATATATACACACATACACACATACATACTTAGAGTTAATTGCCAAAATGTCAATCATTTAGAAGAAAAATTGTTACTCTCAATTTCTGAGAAAAAAACAATTAAAAGGATTAGTTCAATAAGAAAAAATCATCTGTTTCTAGATCCTCGGTCCTGTGGTTCCACCTCCTTGGATCACCAGATGAGGACTCCTCCCTACTCAGACACTTTCAATGGCTCCTCACGACAGAGCACATGCGAAGCCTTCCAGCCAGGCCATACCCTGCACCCTCGGATTCATCTCTCAGTACCACTTCCTGGTACGAAGGGTAAATCCCACTATCTTAGGCTCCTTACTTCTGGAAAGTCGTTACAATGCTCAGTCTTAATCAAAGCCAGACTGTCCCCCAGGGTCAAAAACAAAAAACAAAACAAACAAACAAACAAACAAAAAATGCAAAGTCAGAAACAGGAAACAATGGGTACAGTCTTCCTTGCAAGATGGCGCATCTAAGAAGGGTAGTCACCTGACACACACACAAAGACACAAACATAAACACTCAAAAATATAAGGTGTTAAAAACACACAGGCTAAGGCTGGAGAGATGGTTTCGCATTTAAAGCACTGACAGCTCTTCCAGAGGATCCAGGTTCAATTCCCAGCACCTACAAGGCGGCTCACAATCACCCCATTCCAGGAGATCCCACACCCTCTCTGGCTTCTTGGGCACCAGGCATACACAGGGTACACAGACAAAACACCATACACATAAAGTAAATAAATGAATGTAGAAAAATTTTTATATGTCACCTATGGTTCAGATCTGGAATAGTCCTCACAGGCCCATTCTTGAAGCACTGGTCCCCAGGCTGGGGCATGATGGGCACCTTGTGAAACACTGGTCCCCAGACTGGGGCATAATGGGCACCTTGTGAAGCACTGGTCCCCAGGCTGGGGCATGATGGGCACCTTGAGGCGTAGAGCTGAATTTGAATGAATTAGGATGAGGGGAGGGTCCTTTTGAAGGTGACACTAGGATCTGTTCTCTTTCCTTTTACTTCCTACAGTCTTGAGGAATTTACACCATCAGTCCTTCAAGTCATGATGCACTGCTCCGCCACTGTAGGCCCAAAGGCCAAAGGTCAGGGACTGAATCCTCTAAAACCAGGGGTCAAAATAAACACTTCCTCTTTTTAAGCTGCCGGTCTCGGGTATTTGTTACACTGACAGAACCCTACCATAGTTCATAAGAATGGCAAACCATATTCATGTAGATCATGACAACAGGTATGAGACAGCATTAAGTCACACAACACTCCTCCAACTGAGCTATGACTCCTGCGTTGGTTTTTTTTTTTTTTCTAAACTAGAACTTTGTATTTCGACTGGTTTAAAGAACTCTGGGACTTCTGTAAGTATTCAGAGCATAAAGAAAACATAAGCAAAACAAAATCATCTAGGTATTTATAAAATTACTATGTACTTGGATTCTACATCTCATGACTGCCCAGTCGACCACTGTCTAAGCCTTCTGCATGCTACCACCTGTGTGTCACCAGGAGCACTGGACACATGCATGCTCCAGTGCATTCTGCAGATCATCTGTAAAGGCAGCTAGTATCCAGTCTCTGATGTTTAACACACAGACCTAATCTATGAGTCAGAGTCAGCATTCTCTCTGCAGCATAACTGACACTCTAAAACAAAACCCAACATTTGAGACTTTAAGTGGGGGGAACTTTGGATTTATGTGATGAGATTTGGGGCTTGAATTAGCAATACATACTACTTGAGAATACAGACAATGTATATATGTATAGAAATAATGTATATGTACATTTTGTATGTATATATTATATACATAGTTTTATATATCATATATTATATTTTATATGCACACAGAAATAATGTATGTGTATGTCTTATATTACACACACACGTGTGCACACACATGCACACATGTGCATACATGCATACATACTCATGCACACATACACGAGTGCACACATGCATATACACACACACATGCACACACATAACTTTCCTCCTTTTGTACCACAGGCAGGACCAGTACCATCTCCCAGCACTGAGACATTTCAGCTTTTGCCCTTCTTCCATCTGCTACCTCCCTTCTGAGTGAGCACCCCTGACACTATACTAATTTTCCCTGACACCAATTAGAGTTGGTTGGAAAGGAAACAGAATATCCACAGTCTTCCCCTTGAAGGCACCATCCTCCTTTGTGCTAAATACCTCCCATCATGGTCTTCCCTGATACAGCAAACCTGCTGGAACCTGCACCAGTTTAAACTACAGCCAGAAAACAAGGTGGATCCACAGAGGCTCTATTAAAAACAACGGCTGCATATATGACTAAGTACTTCAGTTTTGCACACAGTAACCATGCTTCTCAAGCATTTTTTTCTTAAGAAATATGTCAAAATTATTTCTTATTCAGTTGCATAAACACTGAATGCATCAAGAGTTAGAACTGTTTGGTTCAGGGATAAAACCCAGGAAGAATAAATCTCAACTCATACCATGTACTCGATCTAGTATGACTGGAGGGAAAACAGTGGTCACAGGGAGACAGTTAAACAATTCATTTGTTTTCTAGGCTTAACACAAGGCTACGTCCCTCTCTCTCTCTGTGTGTGTGTGTGTGTGTGTGTGTGTGCGCGCGCGCGCGTGTGTGCGTGTGCATATGCTTCTGTGAATGCACATATGTGTGGTTTGTAAGAAAGTCTGTAAGAACAATGTATCAAAATGTCAGCGATCTTAAAATTAACTTGTCAGCCTTTCTTCCATACTGCAAATTACAAAAGAATTAGGGGGTTTGGAGCTAATAGAAGCTTCCAGTCCTGCAGGGTGCAATTTAACCAATCATTGCAAGGTCTAAAACCACAGTACCGAAGACATTTCACCAGGGATCTGCAGGCCTAGCACCTAATTTAGACTTCTCTACCTCCACTGTTCTCATGTCTTTTTCTTCTCTCTGCTTCAGAAGCGTGTCCTGGAATAGCCGAACCATTTAGTAGGAGCCACCCTGACTTCCTACACCATTACTTCATCAAGGTGAAGGCATGGTAGTCATCTCTGCAAAGACAGCTGCGACTCATGCATGGCTCTTCCCCTTTCCCCACTGAGATCACACTAGTTCATAATCAAAGCAGCTAATGTACTTTATAGTCTATAAGTCTATAGAGGATAGGGGGGCACTGTGAGCCTCAGCATCCTCTTATCACCTGTAATTTGGGTGAGCCGTGTCTCCACACACTAGACTTCTGCAAGGATCAAGATGTCAAATTATAAAACAATATCAGCAAATAAAGCAAAGCTATAATGGAAACTAATTACCCTCAAATCATGGCAGACAGCACCTACATCTGTGAAGTCTCTAGCTTTTCTATTTTTCCCCCAGTTGCCAACAGCAAGCACATACGTGTAAAAGCACATTAACAGCACTGCCAACTCGGAACGTATAAAAGATACTAGATATTTTAAAGACCACCCTAATAACCTAACCTTAAAAATTTAAGTATGACATTGCAATAGTACGAAAGCACAAACAGGATGAACTACCCGACTTAATAAATTTAAAAGCCCGACTTGCTGGTTTTTTAATTTTTTTAAGTGACCCTTTAAAAACATCCCACGGTATTTTCTCATGGAACAGTCAATGATTTTTACTACTTCGCATCCATATGATACCTTGTTGTGCTGGTCACCGGGAAAGATTCATTAAAGGCATCTGCAGACTTCGATGGGACTCCAATGGTTCTGCCTGCCCCACCCTGGTTTCCTTTGAGCCATAGTGATGTCATAGCCCCAGCCCAGCAATGATGTCACTGCTCCAGGCCCTGCTTCTGGGGACATAATCCTTTGTATCTAGGACAAATGCAATGGCAGTAGAGCCCTTCAAGGGCCCTGGGTGCCTTTCCCTGACTGAATTCCCAAGAAATGAGCAACCAGTGGGCCATTGGAAATGAAGGGGCGCTGAAGATTAATTAGTCTGATTCATGGGTCTCAGTGGGGAGTCTATATTCTTTCCTGAAGCTCACACTCAAAGGGGAAAACTGAGTGGTACTTAGAAAAGACTCTGAGGACACAATTAAAGATGACCAACGTACACTACTTAAGAAAATTCTCTTCATTATACTTGAATTCTCATCTAAAGAAAATATTTCCCAGGCTGCTCCAGGAGTCGACTTTCACAGCCATCTAAATCATAGGTTCCCATTTATCGATTGCAGAGCTTGCGTGGCACTAACTTAAAAAAGATGGCTGCAGGTCCTGCAAGAGGTTCCAGAAAACGCTGCTAAGCCAATCCCTCCACACTCACTCCAGTCCAGCACAGCCGAAAGGACAGCAGTGACAGCTCTGTGAGGTCACAGGTTGCCACCCCTCCTCTTCCTCAGTGCGCCCTTAGTGGCTTTGCCGCTGGATCTTTCAAAATAATGTTTTCTTATAATTCATTTATGTTTACTTTATGTGCACTGATGTTTTGCCTGCACGCATGTCTCTGTGGAGATGTCGGGTCCCCGAACTGGAGTTATGGACGGTTGTGAACTGCCACGTGGGTGCTGGGAATTGAACCGGGGTCTCGTGGAAGAGCAGTCAGTGCTCTTTAGGCACTGAGTCAGCTCTTTCAACCTTGCCACTGGATTTTAAAAAAGCAACACACACACACACACACACACACCCCTCAGATCCAGTCAGAGAAATAAACCTGAATCTGTATTTCCACAGAAATCAAAGTTGGCCTCCATCCAAGGATCCAAGGCGAATTGGCAAACCCACTCTCTAATTTAAACCATATTTACACCTAAGGAAATTCTTTTTTAAAAAAATTAATTGTAAATATATCACTGGGGACACTGGCCTTTGATCTTTACCTCTACAATCCTTGGCCTAAAGGTGTTTATAAACTCCAGGGGCCACTCTTCTGGTTTCTGAGAAACGTCTCAGAACACATGCTCTGTTTTTGCAAGAACTTGCTGTGCGAGCGACCAGTTCATGCGGCGGCTTGTGCTTCTAATTATCTAGCCTTTTCTAAACCATTGGAAAATCAGTGTGTAAATAATTCAATACTCAGCATTCAGCTTATTCCATCAGTGTTTTGGAAATTAACAAAGGAGAGGCATGCTTCTTCAATTTAGAAATTATTCCCCCTCACAATCACTTTGTTACTCCAAACAAAGGTTTAAAAGTTGATGTCACAATGACCAGGCAATTCAAAGACAACAGTAAAGCACCATTGCTGAGTCAAGATAAGGATCATCAAATCTCCTCCTCGTCCTCAGGTTCACTCCTAGGAAGCCCCACTGTACTCTAATGCTGCTGCATTCATGGCCTCCGGATATAAGTGGAGCTTCATCATTTTGATTCATGGAGGCTTTAAAAGGCAGCGTAAGATGCAAAAAGAAAATTCTTCTTAGCACCGGATACGACGACTTCTTTACTTGGTAAGTTATGGTACCAAGAGTAACCCCAGAACATCCCACCTCCCCACAGATCCCGAAATGGGCCCCTAAAAACCACAGCCAAGGATGTCTGCAAAAGCAATTCCATAAAGTAATGTAAAAAAAAGCTGAAACGCCAACTTAAACACGTAATGGAAGCACTGCGTTATTAGCAGGACTGCCTGGCCCTCTCAGGACTGCCCAGCCTCCATGCTTAATTAATACCACATGTTCCCTTTATCACTCGATTTGTTCTGTAGCACTCTTACCAACTTGAACCCTGGTCTGCAAAGACGGGAGGGTAAATTTCCCCCGGCCCCCAAGAAAACTTCAGATCAGTAAAAACTAAAATGAGAAAGAAAGGACAGAAAAGAATGCTCCCACCAGAAGGACCACACTTACAATCTGCGAGGTAACCACACCCACCGCATTGCAGAAGCTGTGAACTTGGCACCGGGTGCCGGGGGTAGGGGGAAGGGGAAGAAGTAGGGCGCGATTAGAGAGGAATCCGAAAAAGCACGCTCCCCCTGGTGCAGGAACCTAGGCGCACCAGCCGCAACTAGCAGGGACGCGAGCCCTGCGGTCCCCAACCTCCCCGCCCCCACCCCTCCGGCGACCCGCAGTCCGGAGGGCGCCAGGTGAGCCGCGCCCGCCCGGGTGCCCGGGTCTGCAGGCCGGGGCGCGTTCCCGCCCCGTGCAGGGAGCCGTCCTAGGGGCGCGCGGCCGGCAGGTGCCCAGGCCCGGAGCAACCTGGCTGGCGGGCCGCCGGCCACTCCGGGAAGGAGGCAAGTTACGTAAAAGCCGGCCCCGCCGCGGAGCCGGGATGCTCCGGGGCACGGACGCAGCGGCAGCCGCAGCCGCAGCCTCGGGGCGCACGGCCCCTCCCGCGCACAGCCCCCGGCCTGGCGCCGCAGTGTCCCCCACCACCGCCAAGCCCCGCACGCTCCGAACATGGCGCCCCGACCCCGGGCTCCGCGCCGATGGCCGGAGAGGAGCGCGCAGGGCCCGGTCGCCCCCGGGGGGCCGGAGCTCGGAGAGAGGCCCCCAGGGCGGAGGCCGAGCTCGGCGGGCGCAGCGCACCGGGGTCCCCGAGCCCCGCGCGCCTCGGAAGCGAAACCCCCTCGGAACCCCTCGGCCGCCAAGGGCAGAAAAGTTACCTGGGGGCGGCGGGAAGGCCGGGCGCGCCGCGGCGTGGAGACCCGGCTGGCGCTGGCGTCCTGCTCGGCGGTGCGCAGGAGACTCCGCGCGGGAGGAAGCCGCAGCTCAGGGCTCCCCCGCCCCCCTTTGCAGGAGGCACTGAGGCTCCGCGGAGCTGCGGCGGGGCCCACGCCCAGACTCTGAGCGAGGGGGGCCAACCTCGTCCCGGCTTCCCTCCCGCGCGGGGGAGGGGGCCGCCGCAGTTCTTCGGGACACCTAGGTTGGAGCAGCCTTCTAGAACCTGCCTCTGGAGACCGCGATCAAGTCAGCTGCCAACAGCAGTAGCCTTTGGATTTACACTTGGATTATTGCAGGGCCTCCGGGTCCCTTCTGCCTTTACAGATCCCGGCCGGAGACTGAAGGGAGGCTTTTTTTTTTTTTTTTTTTTTTTTTTTTTTTTTTTTTTTTTTTTTGACCTTCCGGTGAGTTCTCCATTGGCTTGGGGACTGCAGTAATCTCCCCTCCCTCCCCCCAACCCTCCCGTTTTGAAATAGGTAGTGTCTTACACAGGTTCGGTACCCCAGGTATTTAAGTTCATAGAGAAGGCCCGAGTTAATTAGGATGGTAACTAGGTTTTGTGTCTGTCAGCAGCTCCTTCCTTCCTGGCATCTACACAGCTTAAGCTGAGAGGGAGAGAGGCGGCGGACACACATTCTGACTTGCTCAGTTCTCTGGTCATCTCACACTCTCTGGGGCTCAAGCCACCCTGCCATATTCATTCTAAGACTTCGAAGGCCTTTCTCAAATCACCTAGTCACTGGCCTGAAGCTAAAACTCATTAAGGGAGGGAAAGAGATTCACAAACTATTGAATGTACTAATGGACGGCACAGATTCAATGCAAAAGAAATGTCTCCAGCAGAGATGAGTGGTGGCTTGCTCTGTGAGCAGGCCTGAAGAGATGGGGAGGCTTGGCCTGGGTATCTAGAATAGCGACTCTGTCAGTAGGAAAGGGAGGAGACATCCAATTGCCTTGGCTGGAGAGGAGGGGACTTTGATCCCTCCTATGGGAGAGAAGGTTAGGAAATTATGTTACTGGTCTGCTGTGGAGTGTAGGGACTGTGTTTTGCAGCCGTGTAGCTCTGGGAATTAAAATTTTGAACTGGGTAGTCTAACTTAGTCATGCTTGTGGGAAAAAAAAAATCTATGGCACTGCACAGACCATAAAGTAGATAGGCAGATTCCAGGCTGCAGAGAGGAGGAGCTTCTGGTCCAGATCTAAGAGCCAGAGGTAAAACGGATCCAGAGTCCTTTACAACTAACGTGTAAGGGTTCAAATATCTAATATGTGTGAGGGCCACCTGTGTTAATTTTGAGACATGTGTACATGTCATACGTGCACAGCTGTGGCTGTGTTTCATGAATCCATAAATGGCAGAGGTTTTGTGTGCATATGTGTGTGCATGTGTGTGTTGTGCGTGCACACACACATGCACACACACACACACACCAAAGGCCCCTTCTCTGAAAGTGGACTTGAACAAACTGTATCCTTTACAACAAACACAAACTAACTCAGCAGTATCATTTGAGACCCAGATGGCTCCAAGCCTTTCATTCATTTTGATGCAATGTTTTTGTGATTTAAAAAAAAAAAAAAATTGAATGCAGGCTGTTCTCTCCGTGACTCATGAGTCCCCGTGGATGAATCGGTGGTGGCATGTGGATGACTACTCTCCAGGGAGAAAACAAGAAGCAGAATGCTAACTATTCTGTTTGAAAAGTTGGGAGTACCTAAGTAATTATCCTAACAGCCTGCAAGTTCAAGGACTATGTTAAGAGGTAACTCAGCTGGTAGAAAACCTGCCTGGGGTGCAGAAAACCCCAGGATTGATCCCCAGCATGGCAGGCACAAGCCTGGTGTGGCAGTGCATGCTGGATCCCTAATCTCAGCACCCAGCTTAGATAGAGGCAGGAAGATCAGAAGTTCAAGTCTTTCTCGGCTACACAGCAAATTTTACACTAGCTTGTCCCACATGAGACACCATCCCATCCCTCTTCCCTCTCCCCCAACCCCCACACACAAAGAATTGGAGTAAAACCTGGATCCTTACCTAGTTGGAATGTGAAGCAGGGAAGCAATGGTTCTAATTCCCTTTGGGCACAGCCAAGACCATCAGCTACTTCTTTTGTGTATCTAACACAGATACGGAAAGAAAAGTGAAATGCCAATCAGGCAGTTCACAAGCGGAGCACCGCCCCCTCAGTAATTTCCTCGCATGTGCTTAACTGAACAGTCTCCCCTGCCTTACCTACCTTGCAGGAGCCCTTGGTAGTCATCTCTCTCTGTCTCCCCACAGTGCCTCACTGGGGACACTGGGAGTCAGAACCCATTGCTTTGTTAAACGAATGACTAGATGCTGAATATTAGCCTATGCTGCCTCTTTGCATTGAGGGTTCAGACTCCTTATGTAGGAAACAGCAGGGTATTTTCAAAACTCCTTACGCTTCCACATTTTACAATGCTATAAAGTTCAAAAGACACCATGGACTGAGGAGCTGCTCCTCAGTGTGAGGGCCCGAGCTTGATCCCTCAAAACCTGCATAAGAGATTCGGTTGTGGTACCATATTCTGGTAATATCAGCACTTTGAAGATGAAGACGGGGCTTGAAGGACAAACAGCTAGAATTAATGGGTGCCTTCCAGGCCTATCAAAGACTCCATCTCAAAAAGCAAGCTAGCTAAGACACATAAGGAACAACACTCGGAGTTGACCTTTGGCCTCCACAAACACAGGAACACATATCACATCTTAATACCTACCAAAGCCCACGCCTTTAATCCCAGCACTTGGGAGGCAGAGGCAGGTGGATCTCTGAGTTCAAGGCCAGCCTGGTCTACAGAGTGAGTTCCAGGACAGCCAGGGCTACACAGAGAAACCGTGTCTCGAAAAAAAACAAAAACAAAAAAACAACAACAAAAAAAATTAATACCTACCAAGTAAAAAATATATATATTAATAGCCTATGTAACATTCATTGGAAAATAAAATATCCAACTCTTCTATAAAGAAAGGAGAGGGAGAAATAGTAAAATAAATGAATAAATAAAAGTTTAAGTAAAATGGTACTAGCAATCACAGCTGGATCTGCCTGAATTCTGAGTCCCTTTCACTATTGCTGATAAAGCAGCTTAGACCTCAGGGAAGCCCTCACTTTTCTAATGCAGAAGCTGCTTCTCTAACAAGTTACAGGAACGTGGTTTTGTAGCCTATTTCTAACTGGTATTTGTAGCGATGCTACCAGGTAATAGCCTTTTGTGCTGCACCTGAACTAGTGGCCATTTTACAGACTTCAAGTTTGTATAGGCAGTATTACATGGGACTTCATTCAAATGCTAAAGTCTACAAAATGCGGGGAAAGATTCCATCTCTGCAGCTTAGGTCTCAGGATACCTCTTCTGCTCTCCTCCTACACACTCAGGCTTGCTCTGTAACATTTATGTTATTTCTACTGCACATACTATGCATCACTGAAGGCCAATAACCAGGCATGTATTCAATCCATGGTGTGACCTTAGGAATGCAGCTTATCTTAGATACAAAATGAAGAGGCAGGATTCCCCATGAAGCTCCATCCATATGCAAGCAAGCAGCAGCCAGCGTAAGGCTGATTCATTGGTACTCACGGCCCTCCACTACCTGAACAACAGTGATTGCTCCCACTTCATAACCAAGGCAGGGCAAACAGAATTTTCAGGTTGCTTTGGCAGCAACATTTGTCAGCTTCATGCAAAAGATACCAGAAGAGATGATAGGAATCTGACTGTTGACCCTATTTGAAGATGTTCCAGACATGAAGAGGAAGGAAGCCTGGAGTTGGAGCAAACCCCAGACATGCCGCTTCATTAGGCAAACACACCATTTGTTCTCATTTGTTCGATTTAAGCTGCAGGCTTAGTTAACATGTTAACAGCCTTTGAAGGAACCAGTTGAGGCCTGCTTTACCTTCAGAGGAATGCCGGCACCCGAATGGCGAATCAGATCCTTGAAAGCAGGACACAGGTCCTTAGTCACAGCAATACGGGAGGCCGTAGATAAGAACTACGAGGATGAATGCATAATTCAAAGGCAACAAGCATCCCCTTCTGAAATAAGGATTCATTTAAGAGTCCCCGGTACCTAGATGCTCAGAACAGGGCTATGCTTGTAGCTCATTAAAGCTTCCAGATGCTGGTTCCATCGTGATACTGTGCATTGATCAGTTTAGAGGCTGGATAGATGCATGACACAGATGGAAGGCGTGATTCTAAAACCACCAACAGCTACAAATACAACATAAAGCATACAGGGAAATGTGCATGCTTGTGAAGGAGCAAGTTTTGGCATGCTGATGCATTGTGAAGGGAGGTCACTCCTCTGCAGTAGAGTTCCTCACTTGTCTCCTTTCCTCTGTACTTATAGAAGCTAAAAGCTGGGTCAGCACACCTTGTGTCTCACTTTATTAATACACACCCTTATCATTTTATTTTCTCTAAATGTTAGAGCCAGGTCTCAGTGCTTTTAAGCAGAGTAACTTCTGACAGTACAATTGTAAGAGTTATTTTGACGCCCGGTTCTTTGTAGAGCTGACATACTCAATAATTTTAAGAATTTATTGTGAATGTTTTCTATTTGGGAGTCCGGTATATAATATAAAGAATGAAACTGTAAAATGTAAGAAATGGGAGTTGGAAATGTGCACCTTCATTCGATTTCCAAATAAAATAAATATACGCAGACTGTTTTACTCCTAAAGGGATCTCATTTAAGGTAAATTATTAAGGATAGAAGGTGCTAATATGTAATATTCCTAAATTCAACTCTCAAACAGGTGACTCACATTAAGCTGTTCTGAGATGTTTAAGATTTTTATCATTTTCTACCCTCCCCACAAAGACACAATAATAACACCGGCAAGCCGCCTCCACACCCCTCATGAAGCTGTCAATGCTCCTGATCACCCATTATATTTCTTTCAGTGGCTGTCAACAGGTAACGGAGGAGTGAGGAGTGAGAGGCATCCGGAAGCTGGCTTGCTGACTTGCCAGCCATCTTCAGGTTTGCATTGCCCTCTTTAGGCAAGCCTGCAATGGTGGCTCAAAAGAGACAGGCAGCTTTGTGTCTTGATTGGTTCCTGATGTCTAAGACTTTGCCCTCTCCCTGCTCACTGCCTGTTCTTGTCCAGTATGAGCCCACCCTGAAAATGTGATTTCATTATAGTGCACAGCTTCTAGAACACTCTTCAAGAATCAATGAAAATGATATACAGGATGTCTGTGTCTCTTGAAATCAATTTGCAGGGCATTTCAGAACAACCATAGCCATTGCCTCTGCCCTTATCAAGATGTGTGTCAGGGATATAGCCGGATATTCGAGGCTTGTTCACAGATGGTAGAAATTGGGAAGAATACAGCATTTTCCAAACTAGATTGTGCACAAACCACTTTCTAAGCTGTTTCTGTCTCAGGAACAAACATAATCACAGCATTTATGTCAGACTCACCTTGAGTCTGACATATGACTAATAATGAAATGTTTCTGGGTGGCGGCCCAGACGATGCAAATCAGAAGACTTTGGGTAAAAATTCCTGAAGTGATTATAACTTACTTAATCCTGACAGCCACTGATCTAGGTGACCAGTCAAATGTCCATAGTGGTCCCCATGGGTGGCAGATACTTCACAGAAACGTAAAAGAGCACAAAGTATAAGAAATTTGCATTCTCATACCCACTCACACACACGTGTGCACACACACAATCAAGACTGGAGCAGCCTCATTAAGACTCACAGATGAGCTATGCCCATAGCACCCATACCACACACACATATGCACACATGTACACACACACACTCACACACACACCACATACACACACCACACACATAGACACACCACATACATATATATACACATACACTTACACACTAGATACACATGTCACATACATACCATATACACATATGCCCACGCATACCAGCTATGCACACCACACACACACACACACACGATCAGGACTGGAACAGCCTAAGACTCAAAGATGAGCTATGCCCATAGCACCCACGCCACACACACATATACACACACGTACACACACATGTACACACATACACACACCACACACACATATACATACACATGCACTTATACACCAGATACACGTCACATACACACACGATATACATATGCACACACATACACATACCAGATACACACACCACATACACACACACCACACACATATACATACACATGCACATACATACCACATACACACACACCACATACACACACCACACACATACCATATACACATATGCACACACATACATACACCACATACACACACCACACACATATACATACACATGCACACACACACCACATACACCATACACACATGCACACACATACATACACCATATACATACACCACATACACACACACCATATACACACACCACTTACACAAACACACACATACACACACATACACAATCTGGACTGGAACAGCCCCATTAAGACCCAGAGATGAGCTATGCCCACAGCACCCACACGATGCAGTCACTTCACATTTTCCAGAAGAGCTATTGCTTGGATCTTGTCCTTGGATGCATCAGCCTGCAACAGCCGTTCATTAGCGGTAAGTACAGCAATAAATAACAATGAGACATTGTTCTGTTCCCAGCCCCAGCAATAATTGCATTAGAAGGCCATTTATTGAAGATTGCAATAATGGTACATCCCTCACCTTAATTTCCAAGCACAGGAAACATCTTTACAGAATTACCAAGGGGTGCCACATTGAGATGGGCAATCAGGGACTCATTTCTGGCAGTTTGGGATAAGTCTGGAATTTGACTGATTGAAACACAAGAGATAGATCTTCCTAGATTAATATTTTGGGTCAATGTACCCAAAGAGGCATTTTTCATGTTAACTAGTGACCAAACTAGGTAAACTGATGAGAGGTTACAACTTTCTCTTCAAAAGCATAGCACATGGAATTTTCATGAAACAGTGCTTGTAAATCAACATGCTGTTGATTTTCCTCTATGAACCTTGTATTTGGACATCAGTTTAAAGCACTCTTTGGCTTTATGGAAGAACACATAAGCAGTAGACATCAAGGTCTAATTTTATATCTATGTGTTAAGACATAAAGTGTGGTATCAGTAATGTTTTCCTTGTTCAGGTCATGTCAAAGAATTAGGATTTGGCTCAGTAAACAAGGATGAATCACAGTTTTGATGTGGTCAGGGCTGTGCCGTTCAAGGAGACACCAGCCACTTCCTGTTAGTGCTCCAAGGGACTCCTCTGGCTACAGGGTATTTGGGCAAAAACATCTGTAAAGTACTATCCAATACAGAGATGAAATTGTTCTTCAAGAGTCTGTCGCCCAGGAATGGGGACTTGCCTGTATTAGCATGCCATGTGCAGCCATAACTTAGATTCTGAGTTATTAAAGATACCTGTACACATTATTTGGTGAAAACCCTACAAGCTTTGCCCATTATAGATCAAGACACATTTGACACTGTGGTGGTGCTTTCTCCTATGAGTCTAAAGACAGCTCCCACTTCCTCTTCCCTGAGAAGGACCTCTCAGACCCTCCAAACAATCTGATTTGCTCAACTTACTGTCACTCAGAAGACTTCTTTTTCATCTCCGAGCCATGCTTTACCAAGTTAACTTAGATGGCAGGGTGTGACACTGTTTGAAGTCAAGGCATAAATACTCAGAAGGCAAAACCCAAAAGGTTTTTTTTTTTTTTTTTTTTTTTTTTTTTTTTTTTGAATCCTTCTGAGGCATCAAAATGATTCCTAAACTGTATGATTGTTAAAATCCAAGAAGCATATACATACGTTCTCATGAGCGCCATTATATGTGGTAGGAAGAATATTAGGATCTATAGGCTTTCCGATTTTTCTTAATATCATCATCCCTCAAAACATTTTTGCATTTTCTGTTTAATTATAATAAAGTGGTACTTCTGAACTGTGGACCCACAGAAGAATCCTGTGAGAGAGGTCCTATAGCAGCTGAAGTTAGTTATTGTGACTGGAGGCTGAGCATATGTGGTTTATGGAAACATTCTCCCTATGTAGTACACAGTTGAAATATATTACAAAAGTTTCAATTGGGAGAAATTTAATACAATGTGGACATATCATGACAAGTCTTAAGCATCAATTTCACTGGGCTTAGATTCATCATGGAAACACACACCTCTGTCTATGATTCTAAAGATGTTGCCAGAAAGGTTTGACTGGAGAGGGAAGACCCACTCAGTGTGGGTGCCTCCAACCCAGAAGCTGGAGTCCCAGAAGCTAGAGAAAGGACAGAATGTAGCAGAACATTCTTTCTGCTCTATAACTGCAGATAAATGTATCCGTCTGTGTCACACTCCCACTGCCATGCCTTCCCCACCATGATAAACTGTACCTTCAAGGAACCAAAGTAAGACTTCCATCCCTGAGTGGCTTTTGTTAGATACTTTGTCACTGTAGTGATAAAGAGAACTGACTGGGTCTCACAACGTAGCTTTTCTGGTCCTTTGTCTGTGCTTCCAGTTTTTGGCAATAGTGAAGAAATGCTCACTAATACAATGTGTCTGTTTACTGACTGGAGAGTGAGGGGCACGAATGGATGAATAGATAAATAAAGGAATGAATGAGACAAGATTATATATAATATGGGACTCTATGATAGCAGTGACTATAGGAATGGAAAGAACATAATTGTGGAGCTGTGTGTGATGCCCAGGACCGAGATGAGACACAAGAGTCAAAAGGGAGAAACTAAATACAATGGTAACAGTTGATGTACGATAAAAGTATGAGCAGAGCTATATGGGACACACAGGAAGCATCTATTTAGCTGCGGGACATACATATGATACACACTGAAACCAGGGCCAGTATTGAACCCAATAGATGCTATTGTTCCTGTGAATTTATCTGTGGTAAAAATTTAATTTACACATTAGACATAGTAAGAGATTGGTAACAATAAAAGTATAAGAATACACGGTAATAAAAGTGTGAATATGGTGTGTTTGCCTCTTGAGATAGCTTCCTGTCTTCTACCCATCCTTTTCCTATTAACTTGGGGGTAACCTAAGCCTTACAAGGAAAGCTGAGGCTTCCATGCAATTATTCTAAGAAGCATCCCATCCTCGCTCCAAAGACAACCCAGGTGTTACCTGCTGGGCCCTTCACTATGCACCCAGAGATGAGCAGATCTGATATACTGAATGTGTAGACTCCCTGTGCACAAGCCATTCTGTAACAGCTGGGGCATTTGACAAGCACTTATCTCCTAAGAGCAAAAGACAGCATGACAGGATCGGAGGGGACCGTCTTTTCGCGTGTGCACAGACCGTGGAGATGGCCACAGCAGTGGAAAATATCAGATCATCTGAGGCAGAAGTGTCCAGGCTAATATTAGTTTTCATATCAATGGTTGCCATGGTGATACCTATAAAGATTTAGCAATGGTCAAGCGGTTCACAGTTTTAAAAGAGGCTGCTGAAGTAAAAGAAATGGCGACCCACTTTTTGTCCCCAAGATCACTCATCTCACAGGCTCCTGTAAAACAGCTCACTTCTTTTAATTGTTCTTGGCCTGCCTATGAAAGAAAGACCCACAGTAGAGCCTACCATTTGATGCTTCAAAGCTCTCTTCCCGCGTGGTTTTGAATTAAGGTTTGGCTCAGGGGTTCTGGGCATTCTTACAAACACCACCAGGCCATTCATTTGTGTATCTGCTTCCTGATCCCCAGTCTTTTCTTGAAAGAATTTCTTCACTCCAGCTTTAGGGCCTTAACCTCTTATTACCTTCTAGCGGGGCATATTTATGTAGTAACCTTTTTAATTTACAACCAGCATGTTTCAAACATGTTGGACAATAGCTTGGTGTCATATATCTTAATTCATTGATCTCCACAGATAGACCGCCCACTCTGAAGGTCTTGCTCACATTATTTATGGTTTTCCGGCGTAATAAGCCTAGTACATGGATGATAAAAGAGGAAAGTCCTCAAGCCAGATGTCATACAGGGTGAGAGCCGGAAAGTCCTGGGTCATGCAAGTTTGAAATTGGGTGTTGTTCTACCTAGCTTGTCACCTTGACACATGCTGGCGACATTTGGAAAGAGGGACTCTCAGTTGAGAATATACCTCCATAAGATCTGGCTGTAGGCAAGCCTGGGGTGCATTTTTAAAAATAACCGATTGGTGCAGTAGGGCTGGCCCCGCCCATTGTGGGTGGAGTCACTTCTGGGCTGGTGTTCCTGGCTTCTTTAAGAAAGCAAGCTGAGCCAGCCACCAGCAGCAAGCCAGTGAGCAGCACTCATCCTTGGCCTCTGTATCAACTCCTCCTTCCACACTCCTGGCCTGACTTCCCTTAGTGATACACCTGAAAATGTAAGATGAAACAAACCCTTTCCTTCCCAATTTGATTTTGTTTTTTGGTGTTTTATCACAGCAAGATTAACCCCAACTAATACAGATGTCTTCCTATCACTTTATTCTCCCCAACCCTCTTAGCATATCCAGGACCAAGTCCTCCAGACTTTACCTAGGATACTCTACGTCTGTCCATAACCAGACCTGAGCTTCACTACTCTCTCATCTGGTCTCCTGTCCAGTTTCCCCTCGCATGAATGAGTTCTCTGCTTACAAAGGAGATGCTCTCACCTAGGCCTACAGCCTCCACATCCCAGCTTCCTTGTGGCAAGGACAGCATTCTCTGATGCTGAACCTTTTCTTCCTTTACTCCAGTCAGAAGAACTGCCTACCCATCTGCATTTTCAATGTCATGAAGGTCACACCTCATGGAGTGTGGCCCCTCTACACTTGTGCATTGGGGGACATCTGACGGATCACCTCCACCCTTCATTAACTGTAAGTTCTCCTTAGGATCTTGGGACACTTCTGTTCATGTTTCCAACCTGTACACTGCCTGATGTGTGTGAGATGTACATTGGATGCTATTGATAGACACTGATGGGTTTCCATCATTGAAAGCAGTGCAGTAGTACAGTCAGGGGTCAGTCTGCAGAGTTGCTGGCCAGGGGCTCTCTACTTCTGCTGCATGCACAGGCAAAACCAACCTGCAGACAGAAGTCAACAGACTTTGTAGATTTTGCTTACATAATCTAGGCACACAGCAGACACTCAAAGATTCAAATATTTTTCCTTACCATTTGCAAATATGGATGGGACAACTGTTCTAGGGACAGGACAGGACAAAACAAAATAGGATGGGACAGGACAGAATAAGACAGGATGGGACAGGACAGGACAAGATAGAACAGGACAGGGCAGGACAGAACAAGACAGGACAGGACAGAACAAGACAGGATGGGACAGGACAAGACAGGGCAGGGCAGGACAGGATGGGACAGGACAGAACAAGACAGAATGGGACAGGATAGGACAAGATAGGACAGGACAGGGCAGGGCAGGACAGAACAAGACAGGATGGGACCGGACAAGATAGGACAGGGCAGGGCAGGACAGGATGGGACAGGACAGAACAAGACAGGAAAGGACAGGACAAGACAGGACAGGACAGGACAGGACAGGACAGGACAGGACTGCCGATGGTGCTTCAGATAACCCAAACCTTGCCTCTCTTCTTAGCTGGATTGGGGCAGTGTTGAAACACAATTTCTAAAGGTCAGAATAACTATTCTTCACCCTGGCCTCTGAAGTCAGGTGCTGGGTCATACTCCACATGTACTCTCTGAGAACCAGTGACTAATCATGATTGCAAAGCCCAAGGCTGAAAATCGAGAGACTTTGGTATGATGGTCCTCAACGGGTTGAAGAAGCCCAGCACAGACAAGTTTCTCTGTCTGCCTATGGAGCTTGGGAAAGTCTGAGCAGGACTCTTAAAGAACCCAGACTCACCGGCTCTTTTCCTTGCTCCTGTGCTAACCTTAGCTGGCCTGGAAAGCCTAGGTTTGCTTTACCTGTATTCTTGTTGTCCACCTCACTGACTAAACCTGCTTCAAGACCATAGAGAGGGTTAACTGAAACAGCTCACAGAGCAAGCACTGGGCTCTAAATGCCACACGACGCTCACATTAACACCCTTCAGCCACTCCCTCTGTGGGACAGAGGTCTGGCATTCTCCTTTGACCTCCATGGACACAGATACAGGATGTTGAATACGAAGCCCTCATAGGGCCCTGTCTTTAACAGTGTGAAGGGGGTGGGCTCTCAGCCTTCCTGGGTTACGCTGCACCAACTCCACCTCACAGGAGGAAAATGCTGAGGAGATACAGTCAGGACGGCTGTGACTGCTGACTTGGTTACTTTTATTCTGCTTGAGCAAGAGAGGCAAATGCAGGAAATGCATCAGCTCAGAGGCACAGGAGCTGAAAGACACCGGGGCTGACATGGAATGAGCTTGTGCAAACAGAAGGCAGCCTGTGCTTTCCTGGTCCCTCTCTCCAGCCTTGCGGCCATGTTTTATCTCGCTCTTTTATGACAAGATCTTGTGCGGTTTGGATTAGCCTAGGATTTATTTTGTATTCCAGGCTGTTTCCAAATGTGTGATTCTTGTGCCTCAGTTTCCCAAGTATTGGGTCCACCACCATAACTGGCAGCCAAAACCATGTTTGAACTATATTTATTTGAGAATATTTCTAGACACCACACATTGCAAATATACCAAATTGTCGAAAACGGATTTCCTTCATTTCTCTCTCTCTCTCTCTCTCTCTCTCTCTCTCTCTCTCTCTCTCTCTCTTTCTTTCTTTCTCTCCTCCTTTCTTTTTTTTTATCCTGGTGTGTGTGGGGGGAACAACATAGCTGAGCACCAGGATAAAGAAATAAAATGTTACGCATGGTCAGAGCTCCTTGTCATCCATCAAAAGAAAAACATGAAACAACAACAATCAACAAAACAAACTAACAAAAAACAAACAAAACAAACCCACCTTTGGACTCTCAAGAGCTCATCTCTATAATAAAAAAAAGTCTTATGATAGTTTGATGAGCTACTCACAGAGGAAATTCCAAAGTTAGTTTCTAAAAAGGTTTTGAGTAACAGGACAGTATCCCCTCCCTCAAAATAACCTCCTTTCATTGTTAAGCACTTAGTAGGTGACAGGCTTAATAAGTACCTAGTAGGTGACAGGTACCCTGTGAGCACAGTACATCCTATCATTTAAATATCAGATAACCCCTACCCCATCATTCTTACCTCAAAAATGAAAAGTTAATGAAGTGGCTTAAGGTCACAACTAGGGAATGCATTTACAGAAATAGGTGTGTTTCCTTCCCCACTCTGACTCTCTGGCCTCACTGATATTGTGAGACAAAAGAAACCTCTTGTCCCTGATGGTGCTTCAGTCAGTCAGTCAGTCAGTCATTTGAATGTGAAGTGACCACCTCCATCCCCACCCACATGCACGTTTGAACACATAACCCCTAGCTAGTTATGTGTTATAGACTCTTGTTGGTCAAGGGGCTAGCTGATGGAATAGGCCACTAGGGTGGATCTTTGCAGTTACATCTTTTCTTGCTTCCCGTCTGACAGTCTCCTTCCTGGTGGATGCCATGTGAGAGACTACCAAGGGCAAGTTCAGGGGCTCCTTCAGACTCTGTACCCTCCCTATTGTGATTGATTTTACCATCTGAAACGATGGGACAAAAGAAAGCACTCCTCCCTCAGGTGCTTCTGAAAGTTACTTGGTCACAGTGATGGGAGGGAGACAAATAACAGCAGGTTTGAGTTTCCTGCCTCTATATTCACTAATCACAGATCAAAAATACTCAGAAAAATAGAAGCCCCTGCTCCAGGCTTTCGTAGACTTTTCCCCTCTATTTATTCCTAAACTACACAGAAAGCAATCACTTACACAGGAATTACACTGAATTGGTATTATAAGTGGTCTTGCTATGGCTGAAAATATATGAGACATGAGTGTTGGTTGAGTGCAAATTCCGTGCCATTTTATAGATGAAGCTTTAGTTCATGTCATCACGATACCCGTGAAGTAGCCCCAGAACGGTGCCCCATGGATACCAGAGAAACAAGTGTACTTAACTATCACCCTCCTCTTCAAGGAGACAGCATCTCTTTGAAGGAAGACAACTTGCTTTGTCCTGTTTTCTAAATCCCTTTTATCCTTTACTAAGTGGGCTTTGCTGAGGCAGTACACGGCACCACTGTGGAAGACATGCAGAGATCGTTGAGTCTGGGTGAAGAGAGATTGGAAAATGCATGCCATTCCCTAAATCTCAGATGAAGAGAGCCTATTGGAGGCAGAAATGAGCCTAATAAAACGTAGGAAAGCATTTGTATCCAGGCACCGCCATGCTTTTGTGGAGAGATTAAGCCCATCATGTTTATAAACAGTATGTGTGTGTGTTGGTTTATTCAGTTATATAGTAGTTACACAACACTCAATTTGTATAGTCTGGACATTAAGTGCTGTGATTGATAGCAAGAGTTATAATTAGTAATAGTGAGATTAGGCCTCACTAACCAGTTAGTGAGTGTTAGCATTCCTTAGCATTCCTTCTAAGCTCCGCCCCACAATTACCTGGCAACAACCAGGTGTCCTGACTCACTATAAAAGGGACTGCTTGCCCCCTCCTCACTCTCTCTCCTATCCTTTTACACTCTTCCCTTTCTGCCCCTTCTCTCCCCATTCCCCTCCTCCCTCTCTCTCCATGTGTTCATGGCTGGCCTCTACTCCTCTCGTTTCTCTCTCTCTCTCTCTCTCTCTCTCTCTCTCTCTCTCTCTCTCTCTCTCTCTGCCTTTCTGTCTTTACTCCCTTCTCAGCTCCCCTCCACATGCCCTAAATAAACTTTATTCCATACTATTTCAATCATATGGCTGGTACCTCAGTGGGAAGGGATGTCTCAGCAAGGGCCTGCCGAGGCTTCCCTTCCACCTCACCATACTGTGCCTCTACCAAACATATTCCTGCCTTTTCTTTTTTTTTTTTATAAAACACAACAGTGAAGCCTAAGTTCGTTTTTGGTTCAGGGAATTGCTGGCAGTGAAGGGAATTACCGAAGCCTTAAAAACCTGATTGTCTTCATCATACACTGTGCCTCACTGTACAGTGAGGCAGACCAAGTGTCCTCCTTATGGGATTGCCTGGGAATTAAGGTCATTGAGTGTACTCAGCTGTGCCTAAGCTACTGTGGTGAGCACAGTGTGGTAGTTTGAAAGAGAATGGCCCCATAGGCTCATATATTTGAATTCTTGGTCTCTAGCTGGTGGAACTGTTTGGGAAGGATTAGGAGGTGTGGCCATGCTGGAGGAGGTGTGTCACTAGGGGTGGGCTTTGCAGTTTTAAGAGAGCCTTGCCAGATCCAGTCTCACTCTCTGACTCCAACTTGCAGATGAGGATGTAAACTCTCAGTTACTGCTCCAGCACCATGCCTGTCTGCTGCCATGTCCCTTGCCACTCACACTATCAAGCTATAGGTAAACCCCCCATTAAATGTCTTCTTTGATAAACTGCCTTGGTCATAGTGTCTCTTCACATCAATAGAAAACCAAGGCACAAATACAAGTAAGTATTGTTATTAATATCTATGTAAGCATATTAACTTTTGCTCATAGTCATTATCTGTAGGAAGTCATAACAGGGCATTTGTCTTTGACATTGGTAGGCTAATTTAATTTATTTAATTGGACTACATTAAATCTGAGGAGATTTTGTTTGTTTAAGATTAAGAGTGATTTCTTAGTCAACATTACCATGTCTGAGATTAATGAAAAGATCCTCGGACCATTCCTGTATGAGTCCTGGGAAATAAATCATCTGGTGTGTGCTCTTCAGAATATGAAAATATCTTTACTTTCCCATGGAAGATTTTGTCATATTCAGAATGCATGACCACAGTTTTATAACATTTTAAGACAAAGGTGCAGGCTAAGAAAATAGAGGAAGTATTTTCTCAGATCATTGGCCTTGATCTTATTAGAAGAAAATTCCCTCATTAAGAACATCCATGTTATACAAAGAGAGAAGTATGGACTTTTATAGAGTCTTCTCTGAGCACAGGAGCTCCCTCAGAGACCTGTGGTGTGGGGTGGGAGGGCTCAACTCACAACAGCCATCAGATAGAACAGGGAAGGCAGACTTCCCACCTCAGAGAGAAGGCAATCAATTTGGTGTGACTGACATCAGGCATTTTGCCCATTCTTCAAGCGTGTCATGGATTTAAAGGGCTTTTGTCCAGTTATCTGGGATACCAACCAGTAAAATAGCTTCTTAAAGAGAAGATGTCTTCTGAGTTAAAGATGATCAGGCTATGACCCAACTTGTGGACATGAAAGCTTATGAAGCCACAGCCATGTGGTATAAGGAGACATTCTTTCAGCTGGTATCACTCACACAGGATTCTCTTTTGCTTCCCTTAAGATGCCTATGCAGGCTTGACAAACATCTTGGAAGTTTAATGGCTGTCTCAGATTCTTTGTACAGGATCTTAGTAAAATATTTTTTTTCTGGTTTTGTTATCCGTTGTTCCGTTTTGCTTCTTACTCATTTTGAGATTGGGCATTGCTGGATAACCCTTCCTAACCCGGTACTCAGTGTGTAGCTCAGACTAAGGGAGTCCTCCTGCCTACGCCTTCCTAGTCACTATTATTACAGACAAACACCATCATGCCCAACCCAATAAAGTACTCTTTCTTATATAAGCACCAATAAGACCACAGAAAATCTCTCTTGTCTATCAATCTATCTATCATCTATCTATTAACATTGATCTACCTATCATTTACTTATCTATCTATCTATCTATCTATCTATCTATCTATCTATCTATCATTGCTCTACCTATCATCTATATATTTACTATATTCTATCATCTATAAATAAATCAATCATATATATGCATATGCATATATATAAAATTTATCTATCCACCTATCTATCTATATATCATCTCTTTATCTGACATCTATATTATGATCTCGGCTTTTATATTTAACATTTTGACTTATGCACTCTTCACCGATAGCCCATTGCTTAGTAATTTCAAGTAATTTTTCTTTTCACCTTTTCTTGGTCTTTTGCCCAAATACAAACACCACGCAGATATTAAAACCCATGCATCTTCATTGATCTTGTCCAAAATGAACTTTCCTAATAAAATCTCTGTTTCTACCAGTTCTATTTGAATTCTTTTGCTGGACTGGAATTTTCTACAACTTTGAGTTACGGAAATACTAAGAGCAATTTAAGGTGTTTTTAATAGAAAGATGATATAGATATGGAAGTATCAAAGGAAGTGATTAAAGTGAAACCCAATGTCACATGGGTTACCTTGACTGATGGCATGGCAACAGCCTGAAGAGCAATGGGTGGAGAGCAGCCCTACTCTAGACTCTCTCAGGAGTGAAGGGCTTAGGGGTTTCTCTTTCAAGTTAATTTTAAAGAATCCATTCCCCCCCCAGATGCAGATGCTACCTAAACAATTTTGGCAGCACTTTCAACTTGATAGTTGTTTTAACTTTTCAAATTTAATTCACTTTGAAGGAAGAGACAACTGACTATTGAGTTCAATCAAAGCCTCAGGTGAAGAACAAGGTTCATCTAAATAGAGGCATTATGCTCACAGACACTAGGCATTGTAAGGAACACAGCAGGCCCCCTGCCGTACCCTCTGTGCCATTCCAAACATCTGCATTTGTTTGGGCGCATCTATCAGGAAGGAGAACATTTGCACAGTTATTGAAAGCAAATTAGATGGCAGACATTGAGACATAATTAGAATATAATACACTCCACACATTACAAGGTAACTGCCAAAACTCTATGTTGTGGGGCAGAACCTGAAGAAAAGCAAAAGAGTTATTGTTTCCGAGGTCTCTTGAGACAGATCCTTCTTCACAAGAGATTCAAGCAGCTAAAACCACAGTACCAGATGAAATACCACATGAAATAGCCCATGAGAACTCCTTTGAGACAGAGTTTTACTATATATCCCCTGATGACTGCAAACTTATAACAAGCATCTTGCCTCAGCCTCCCAAATTTTAGGATTACCCACATTCACTGCTGTCCTGGGATTCCTGATATTACATTTTAGTGTTTAAGTAGGATATGAAGTTGCAATTAATTTTTTAAGGTTCTTACTTTTTCTAAGCATCCTTAAGTGAAAAAAGTTTTTTTTAAAAAAAAAAAAGCACTTATAAAAGCTTTTTTAAAAATGACAAACTGAGGGGCTTATTGAAAGGACCCTGAAGACCTGAAGTGTTCCTAATGGTGAGGGTCAGACCATTCACAGAAAACTGTGATATAAAGATAGTGTGGGATCAATCTCAAGAACAGAGGGGTATCCATGAGCTGATGCTGCTGAATGATTGAATAAAATAAAGGAAGGGGGAGGGGTGTGATCTGCTATAGGAGATTTCATTTAAAATCTATAGAAGGAGTGGTAGAAGCAGAAACATCCTCAGAAGACCACACTAGTAATTGCTACCAGAAAGATCTATCAGTGCTAACACGGGTGCTCATCTGCTCACATTGTCTCTTTCCAAAGCGTCTCCTCCATTCAGACATTTCTCAGTTGTGAGGGGAGCTTGTTGGCAGTACAGCAGAGACAACCATCATCCAACACCTCATTCCGGTGACCAATGGTTTAACACTCTCAGCCATCATAGGCATGTATCCCATGGATCCTGGATGAGATGCATATGGACGAGAGACATTGTCTCTATAGACTTTCCCCCAATACATATGACCTTAATCTATCATTCAGCAACACAGGCCAGATCCAAATCGGAGGAGGGGCTGTAAAATGACATAGTGGGTGAGGATTCAATTTGCCAAGGTTGGAAAGTGCAAGGAGAGACTGAGAACTGAGACTGAGGGAGGAGAACAGGAGATCTCAGATGCAAGGTGGGATCCCAGTGAACATAAAACGGACCCAGAAGGTAAAAACATGAAATGTGGATTAAAGCTGGTTTTAGTTGCTAGTATTGTACCCATGTCAATGTCTTAATTTTAATCATTGTGTTTACAAAAAAGAAAATGTTCGCATTAGAGTGGATGATGTGAGTCTTAATTCCACATAGAGGAATATGCCTGGCACGTCGATGGATTCCCCACCAGCATTAAACATGCCAATGGCAATAGTACAGACGTGTGGACCCAGTATGTGATTGATACCAACATAGATCTTCTCTGCAGCCCCTGACATAACCCATCTCTCCACTGACAGAGATGATAAAGTCACGGTTATCTTCCCAGCTGGTTTTATTCAAACACTACTAACTACCTGCTGTATGAAGGATGCTGTATTAAAGTAACCACACAGAGATAAGAGAGATCTCATCTCTAAGGCTGTGTTCTGTCACTATACTAAAACACCAGAGACTGGGTAATTTAGAAAAGGAAGAATTATTATGCTTACACAGTTCTGGAGGCTTGGAAGGCTAGAAGCATAGTGAAAGCAGGTTATGACAAATAATAATAACAACAACATCAGAGACTGAAAGAACAAACCAAAGGAGAGCTCCCTGCTTCATGATGGCACATGTTTATGGTAATCAATGTAATCCTGACAGAAGACACTTGCTTCCAGACTATGGGCATGAATTTTCTTTAACAACCCAATGACCTCTTGAACCATTCCCTCTCAATAACATTACATTGAGAATCAGATTTCAAGATGAGTTTGTTGAGGGAAAGGCACAGCAATGAGACGGTGTGCTGGAGAGAAGGCTCTGCTCTAGCCCAGCCTCACATAGCTAAGCTGAGCCTCGTGGGTGACAGGGACGTGGACAGCAGGAAGGGATGGGAAGACAGCAGGAAGGGATTCTAGACAGAAGCAAATTTCTAGGGTCCCTGAACTATCCAGTGATGTAGAAAAACCTGTAAAAGAGACAGTGGGAAATATTTGACCAGGAGCACAGGAGGCCCAGGTGATTGGCACGGATGTGTATCAGGGTCAGCCTTTTTTTTTTTTTTTTTTTTTAATTTTTTTTTCTCTCTCTCTCTCTCTCTCTCTCTCTCTCTCTCTCTCTCTCTCTCTTTCTCCCTCCCTCTCTCCCTCCCTCTCTCTTTATTTTATTGGATATTTCATTTACATTTCAGATGTTATCCCCTTACCCAATTCCCCCCACCCAGGAACCCCCTATCCCTATCCCCCTCCTTCTGCTTCTATGAGGATGTGCCCCCACCCCCACTTCCACGTCCCCAACCTCGAATTCCCCCACACTCAGTGTCCAGCCTTCATGGGACCAAGGATCTCCTCTCCCACCTATGCCTGACAAGGTCATCCTCCCCTACATATACAGCTGGAGCCATGGGTCCCTCCCTATGTGCTCCTAGGCTGGTGGTTTAGACCCTGGGAGCTCTGGTTGGTTGGTATTATTGCTCTCCCCATGGGGCCACAAACTCCTTCAGCTCCTTCAGTCTTCTCTCTAACTCCTCCATTGGGAACCCTATGATCAGTTCAATAGTTAGCTGTGAGCATCCGGCTCTGAATACGTCAAGTTCTGGCAGACCTCTAAGAAGACAGCTATATCAGGCCCCTGTCAGCATGCACTTCCTGACATCTACAACAGTGTCTGCCTTTGGTGACTGCACATGGGATGGATACCCAGGTGGGGCAGTCTCTGGATGGCCTCTCCTTAAGTTACTGTCCCACACTTTGTCTCCATATTTGCTCCTTTGAGTATTTTGTTACTCCTTCTAAGAAGGACCGAAACACCCACACTTGGTCTTCCTTGTTCATGAGCTTCATGTGGTCTGTCAGTTGCACCTTGGGTATTGGGAACTTCTGGGCTAATATCCACTTATCAGTGAGTGCATACCATGTGTGTTCTTTTGTGATTGGGTTACCTCACTCAGGATGATATTTTCTAGTTCTGTCCATTTGCCTAAGAATTTCTCAAATTCGTTGTTTTTAATAGCTGAATAATACTCCATTGTGTAAATGTACCACATTTTCTGTATTCATTCCTCTGTTGAAGGACATCTGGGTTCTTTCCAGCTTCTGGCTATTATAAATAAGGCTGCTAAGAACATAGTGGAGCATATGTCCTTGTTATATGTTGGATCATCTTCTGGGTATATGCCCAGGAGTGGTATAGCTGGGTCCTCAGGTAATGCTATGTCCAATTTTCTGAGGAACCGCCAGACTGATTTCCAGAGTGTTTGCACCAGCTTGCAATCCTACCAACAATGGAGGAATGTTCTTCTTTCTCCACATCCTCGCCATTCTTATCCCCTTGTACAAAGCTCAAGTCCAAGTGGATAAAGGACCTTCACATAAAACTAGATACACTAAAATTAATACAAGAGAAGGTGGGGAAGAACCTTGAACACTTGGGCACAGGGGGAAAGTTCCTGAACAGAACACCAATGGTTTATGCCCTAAGATCAAGAATTGACAAATGGGACCTCATAAAATTGCGAAGCTTCTGTAAAGCAAAGGACACTGTCAATAGGACAAAACGGCAACCAATAGATTGGGAAAAGATCTTTACCAGTCCCACATCCAATAGAGGACTAATATCCAATATATACAAAGAACTCAAGAAATTAGCCTCCAGACAACCAAATAAATCTATTAAAAATGGGGTACAGAGCTAAACAGAGAATTCTCAACTGAGGAAACTGGAATGGCTGAGAAGTACCTAAAGAAATGTTCAACATCCTTAGTCATCAGGGACATGCAAATCAAAACAACCTTGAGACTCCACCTCATACCAGTCAGAATGGCTAAGATCAAAAACTCAGGTGATAGCAGATGCTGACAAGGATGTGGAGAAAGAGGAACACAGGGTTGGACTTTGAATTGTACCCGTAGGTGGTGAGTTGTCTACAAGGTACCATTATATTCATATCTCAGAGGTACAATCTGCGTGCATTTAGGAGAAACAACAGATAAAGTTACAGCAGAGACACCTAAGGGACACTTTGCCATTATTTAAGCTACAAGTAATACCAATATTCATATTTAAAAGCACTTATGACAATTTTCACATCACCTAAGCTGTGATTCAGGTGCCAATAGCAGGGACAGGACAAAGCAAGATGAAGAAGCATGCCAGAGGGGAAACACTGTTCGGGATTTGATGTACCCTTTATCTTCCTTCTTCTGTGAATGGGCAGCTTAAATTTCTGATGGACACATAAAGCTGTACTTATATGTGGTGTTTACTTAATGTATATGTGGTGTGAGATGGTTTGATCAGGGTCATGAGCCTCTAGGACATTTGTCATTTCTTCATATTGAACGTCTACAAATCTTCACTGATTCGTAAAGCTCACAAGCTGTCATAACCTGTAGTCACACTGTGTATCACAGAATGTTAGAACACACATCGCTTTTATGTATCTACCTATATTTTCGGACTCACTGTCTGGCTTTCTCCAGCCCTCTTCCTTTGATGTCAGGTCTTATGCACAGTGTTGATTGTATTAACTTCTGACTCTGGAAGAGGGGTCTGCATTGAGCCTACCAGGTTTCCAGACCAGGTATCGGCTTACTTTATAGGTGAGAGAGGAAGAGTAGATAAAGAAATGTGTTTGGAAGAAGATGGGAAAGAGTATCAAATAAGCTAATAAAATCTATGGGTACATATGAAGTCTAAGTTATTCCTGTGATATTTAATTCGTACTTTTAATATATAATCGATTAAATGTTTACCTGCGGCTCACAGGAGACTGGGACTAGGTAAAAGCTAAGCCTAGGAACACAGGAAACATCACTAAGAGGCTACATGGGAAAAATAACTTGACTAAAGATGGATTCATCAGGAATAGCAGTAGTTCCTGGTAAGGGAAAAAAAGGTCAAGGAATATATCGAAGTTACAAGTGACCGCATCTGAGACATTTCGATTGAGTTGGAGGGTAAATAATTTCAGTGGATTGAGGGATGGAAGAGACTGAGGCGCCAGACCTGGTGGAGTAGGTCTGTAATCCTGGGTGTTCAGGAGGTCGGGGCAGAGAGAGGCAAGAGGATTATGAAACTGAGGATATCTTGGGTTCGTATCTGGCTTGGGCAGTTTATTGAGTCGCAGTCTCTAAATTAAACCTCAAAGTTTGCCCTTGATGTTCTATTTCCTCTAGCAAGGCCACACCTCCTAAACCTACACAAACAGGTAAAAAAAAGACACCCCCCCCCCCCCCTTACAAATTATAAAGAGTGGAGAAAAAGTCAACTTTTATCTTACTTTCCAAAGAAATTCAGCTGCTACCCCATTTCCCCATCTCTTCCGTCCAGCTTCCTGCTGCTACCTCTGTGACCATGAGGGCTCATTTGTCACAGGGCCAACCAGTGGGAAGGTACATGGACATCAGAATTCTACCCCAAAAGACAACTATGTTCCTCATCAAGAACTATTCTCCCAGTACAAGCAGCCACAGGAGAACTGTTTCTTATTTACATTGGAGAGTGTGTTCACCTGGGAGCACCCAGATTGCTCAAAGAAACATGCCGAGGCTTGCCCAGTTGTTATCTCACTTTGCTTGTCTCCTTTTTTCCCCTTCAGTGCTGGGGATCAAATCCAGGACCTGTCCATGTTGAACAAGTGTTCCTCTCATTTCAAGAGGCTAACTTTCCTTTCTGGAGAAAAGCTGTCAGGAGGACTTCCTCTCTCCCCTCCGCTTTACAACCTTCCTTTTCACACTGGAGGCAACAGAGGCAAGTAGGCCTCTGCCCCATCCAAGACCTGTCTCAGGGAGTGACCTCCAGCAGGCAGAAAGGGGACCAACCTTCTCCAATACTTGTGCCAGATTCGAGAAATTTAGTTTCATCACTAACGAAGAAATCCTCCCTACCTCAGGTAAGCGACTACTTTTTCCTTTCTTTCTACAAGACTGAAAGAGAAAATGAAGTAGGCTACAGGGCAGTTCAGAGATGTGGAGGGTAGATGAGTGACATAGTTTTTCAACTACGGCAGTTTTCATACCTCGACTGTTATTTGTGTTTGTCTTTGAAAATAAAAAGAGAAGGGAGGGGGAGTGGGAGGGAAGAAAAGAAGGAAGGATGGAAATATTCTGAACTCTATCTCATTTCAGCAAAATGTCAGTTATCCACAAACACATGGAACAACAGGAGAAAACACGCTGCTTGTGTTGCTGCTTTTTACTGCTCTGTTTTTTTGTATTTTATAAGTATCCATTTGTAGTGTATTTTGTGATGTTTATATCTAAGTTTACATCACTAATAGTTGTGATTATTCCACAATTCAGAAGGTATTTTTAAAACCTAGTGTTTTATTCACATAAAATAACAATTGAATATATATGTATGTGATATATATATATATATATATATATATATATATATATATATATACTCATTTTATCACATTCAGGTATAAGGTAATTAGCAAAATGCTTCTTCCAGCCTAAAAATATTGTTCAGGTAACATTCTGTAGAGGAAATAGAAGGCAAATAAAATTTTTTGGAGATAACATATGCACAACATCTTTTTAAAATATCCTCCTGTGCTTGTGAAGTATATGCCTGTAGGTGATAGTTTGCTATGGCATTTAAAAGACATATAAAAAGTGAGGTATCTGTTGGCTATAAAAAGTAAGATACACACACAATATCTGTTTGCTCACTGTAGGACTGTTTAAAGATAAAAATCTTAGACGTGGATTTTTAAACGTGTAAGGAGTAGAGTTTCATCATAGTGGTGCTAAGTAGCCTGTAGTCACAGCAGGAAGGAAGGAGAGAGCAACCCCTCCAAAGCCACCCACAGTCTTCCCCTCTGCACTGTGACTCCCACAACTCCCTGGGATGGTTTAGCAAAAGGGTAGGAGAAAAGGCAACAGGCTCTGTTGATGGAGCTGCAAATGTAAAGCTTTCCCTGGGGGGGCACCCGCATTTGCCAGGGCTCTCACGGGGCACAGAAGTCCTGATTAGATGCAAAGCATCTGTGAGTGGCACTGGTTCTATATCAACAGAAGGAGAGAGGAACAGAGTTGCAGGCTCCCCAAGGCTTCTCCCTAGCAGCATGCACTCAAAACATCCATAGGCTCACTAATGGAAGAAGCAGCATGTTCAATATTTTGTTCTTAGACTTCATAGTTTTGGATCACTGATTTTTTCCAAATGAAGAAGTTATTGTCTATACATTGTGCTGACCCTTTTTGCATCAGAATATTTTAAAAGCTTTGACATGTCTCTGATGTGCTTCAGAACTCTTGTAAGAACTTGAGGTGGAAGCCACGCACGGTGATGTCCACCTGTCATTTGGGAGGCAGAGACAGGTGTGCTGTGAGTGTGGGGCCAGCTAAGGCTAAATGATAAGACTTAGCCTCAAACAAAATAACACAAATGAAACAAACAAACAAACAACAACAACAACAAAAGAAACTCAGATTGAACACCTAGGAAAGAAAACTCAAAATATATAGTCCTAAAATCCCTGCAGAAGTTGGTCTGAGATGTAGCTCAGTGGGCAGAGTACTTGCCCAGTATGCAGGAAGCCCTGGTGCGGGCTGATGAGTCTGGTTTTAGTCAGTTTTGGTACATATCATCTAGAGTCAATCAAGTGCTCAGTACTAGTCGCTCACCTTTTAATTGGGAATTACTCTTACTGCCGTGTGCATGACAAAAACAGTAATTACGAATCTGCAGGGTTCAGGAACAATTAGATTAAAGTATTGCTGAGGCATGATATATAATGTCTTCTCCTTTAATTGGCAGTATCCCTTGGGAATGAGTGGCCATGCAAACAGGCACTTGAGGGACGAGAGTGAAGGAAAAAGGATGTAAAGAGGGACATGCACAGCCTTGGCTTCCTTGGTGACAAATGGCTTTACAAACGATTTTTTAACACCTTAGAGACCCCTCCGAGGCAGGAATTTCTCTTGTTAGAGGTGAAAAATCTCTGTAGTTTCTCAGAGCAGACAGTTTTCGGTGGTCAGTATTCAATGTCTGTAAGTGGGGATACATATGTGACATTTCTAACTCTAATTCATAATAATTTTCTTCTGACAGTACTTAAGTTACAAGTATAATTAAATTATAATTACATAGGAAACTCCAACTTATTGTGCCTTATACACTAATTTTAGGTTAGCATATAAAATAATTATTTTCATCCTGGGTTTTCCATACATATATGTCAGATATATATGATATGGACTATTCGGGCCTGGGGTAAGGAAGGGAGTCAGTCCAAGGTGGGCAGAAGGCTTGAGGGGAGAGAAGCAGGAAAGTGAAAACACAAGAATGCAGTCGAGTGAAGTTCACCTCTGTAAACTCTTGAATTTTGTCATCTAAATTAAAGAGGTCATAATCAATCCTATTTTCAATGTTAACCATAAATAATGCAAGCTTTCCAAAATACATGACTGAAAATCTAGAAATCATAACAAATAAAATTATGTTCTGATTTCTCTTAAAAACAAACAAACAACAAACAAACAAACAAAACCCAACCCTTATAGGATAGCCCAGGGTGACCTTCAATTCACTATGCAGCTAAGGTCAACCTAAAAATCTAGTTCTCCAGCCTCAGTCTCCTGAGTTTTGGGGATTCCAGGCATGTTCCACCAGTTCTGTGTGGTTATGATAGTGTGTGTGTGTACATGTGTGTGCATGTGTGAACAAATATACATGTGTACATGTACAAACACACGTGAGCATGGACACACATGCCAATGTTTGGGCAATCCACCACATAGGTGTACAGGTTAGAGGACAACTTGTGAAGTCGGTTTTCTCAGCCCACAGTGTGGGTCCTTAGAAACGGGTCTCAGGTTTTCAGCCTTGGTGACAGCCACCTTAACCCACTGATCTACAGGTATGATAATTCTTGCATGTAGGAGCAATACCAGAAGCTTTCAGGAGTTCTGAAGGTGGAAGTTGCTTTCTATGTTTGCAAAAGACGACAGACAGTTGAGCTTTGAATGTGAAAGGCATTCAGTGCCCACTCTGGCCTCAGCTATTAGGGGTCACTTCTTAGTTTTGTCTGTCTGTTTTCACCATCTCCACACCCTCTAAACCCAAAAGCAAGACTTAAAAATGTACTGAGGAAGAATATGTCGGCTTAGGCTCCACCTAGCTTCTCCCATAGCTAAGAAGACACACTCTATACAAAGGCTTTATAACACCTCTTGGCTGTTCAGTGGTATTTCTCATTTCCTAGAATCTGCCATTCAGGATAAAAGATTCATCAATTTTCTAGATAGTGAAGGCATTTCTGTTTAGTGCTTCAAGAGAGTTATGAATTGTATAGGCTGATAATGAGTAGATTAGGTACATGAAGAAAAATGCTTTTAAATCCTTAAAGCCCAGCTTGCTAGCTTCTAGACTACAGCCTGTTCTTATGCTGGGAACTTCAGTTACTCAGGTTTTCTTCCCCTGCTGTTGCTTGGCAACAAGATGAGGCCAGAGATGTCAGAGGTCAGGGAGCGAATCAATGTCATGGAAAGTAGCCCGATCTACATTTCCCATCAAACTTTGGAATCTTTGCAGTAAAAGAAGTTTCATTGTACTAAATGCCTGCATTTCTTTTTCTTATCAAATGCCAAGTTTTTTTAGCGACATTTTTTTTTTTCCTTTCTGAATATGAGTCCATTACACATGGGGAATTCTGATTGTGTGCATGGCTTTGTAACGGGCTTCTCCATTACAGCAGACTACTCTGAAGGTTAAAGTGAACAATGTCTGGCGTTATGAAGCTGTGGCTATGAGAGAAGTAAGTGGCTGCGGGCATTTTTTTGAGAATATTCCAAGTATTGGAAACAATCATCCCCTCACTGGGAAGCATCAGTTAATATCACAGCACATTTTATTTTGGAGTGTGGCTCTCTGTTTATCAGGAAAAGTAATTAAAATCGGCCTAGAGCTTTTTTTTTTTTTTTTTTTTTTTTTTTTTTTTTTGTCTCTATTTCAGAATGGGAAATGTTGTGTTCACGATTTAAATATCATCCCCAGTTCAATTTTTCAATCAGTTCTGTACCAAGCTCCAGAGGACTCTATTGCTTGGAGTAGTAAAATGATATTTTGGTGGGATGTAGTTTAAGGGTTATTTTCCAGTCTGGATAAGACGGACTTCAGTGACAAGTCATCCTAAAGAATGATCACAAGCCCTGGCCCAAATGCTTAGCTTTTCCAAATTAACCTCAATTCAAATAAGACAGCTTAAGTTAGAATCACATTCCTTATTGACTTGAAGGAGATCTCAGATGGTTAGTCCTCCTCTCTCGGTGAAACAACAGCTCCCAGCCACTTAAGGATATATCCTTTAACTTTATCAGTGAAAAACACCTGTGACCTTCTTCCTTTCTCAAAGGCTCTGGAAACACTGACTCTTAAGTTCCAACTAAATTAGTTCTCAACTAAGAACCTACATTGAGTAATTCTTACCAATTATAAATAATTCCCATTCATGGAACAGTATGTTCATGAATATAATTACCTAAAGGGATCTGTCTATTGTTCTCAAATCTCGGTGTTTTACTCTTGTAAAGAGGTAAAGGCATCTCGATGCTGGCTGTCTACTTGCTGTTTCTGTCACTTCCTGCATTGGGGGACATGGGACTTCTCTAGTATACAGGCCTGCTTTGAAGGTTAGAGTCAATGCATGACAATACAACATCCAATAGTAAGTGAAAAGTAATAGTGGTTCTCTATGAGGTACCATAAGTAGGTGGGAGCTACACCACAGAAGGACAGGGAGACCTCATTCTGTGATGGCAAAGCATATGCCTATAATTACATGGTCACCTCTAAGGAAGGATAGGAAAATGCAAGCCGGGACCTCCTCGAATTAAATCCCAAAGTGATGTTTAAGATCCTGACACATACTACACACGAGAATGTCACATGTGCAGTCCACATGTGTGATGTGGTTGTGCTAAAAGCGATGCAAGACTGTCATTGTCATCAAAGCCCTGAGTTACAGCCCTGGGAAGAAAGGCTCATTTCCCCATCACATTCTAGCTTGCCACGATTTTTTTTTTTTAATTCCCCCAGAAGAATGAATTCACTGAAAAGGTATCAGAGATACCACATAGTTAGACATGTAAAGGAAAATGAGATGTACCGTAAATGTAGGAGTGTTTAAAATATCACACCCTGTGAGGCGTTCTCGGAGTACAGCTTTGTTTCTGAAAGCCATGATTAGCAGATAGATAGATAGATAGATAGATAGATAGATAGATAGATAGATAGATGGGTGGATGGATAGATAGATGGGTGGGTAGATAGATGGATGGATGGATGGATAGATAGATAGATAGATGGGTGGGTGGGTGGATGGATAGATAGATGGGTGGGTAGATAGATGGATGGATGGATGGATAGATAGATAGATAGATAGATGGGTGGGTGGGTGGATGGATAGATAGATGGGTGGGTAGATGGATGGATGGATGGATAGATAGATGGATAGATAGATGGATAGATAGATAGATAGATAGATAGATAGATAGATAGATAGATAGGTGGATAGATAGATAGATAGATAGATAGATAGATAGTTTCAAAAGAAGGGTTGGCTTCCTATACAGTCACTGCCCTATGCCCCTCAGGATGAGGCATGTAAAACAGATGGGAACTGTCTTGAGACATTAAGAGCCCTTTGTGAAATGGATGGAAAGATTACAGCTTTTACCAAGAGAAGTTCTTGAGGTGCCCGAGTTTCTGCTACTTGTCTCTGGTCACCAGTCACTTCCAGTCCTAGTCACTGCTGACACCCACTATTTGAAGGATCACATAAAGATGGACACACGCGGGGCGGTGGTGGCGCACGCCTTTAATCCCAGCACTTGGGAGGCAGAGGTAGGCGGATTTCTGAGTTCGAGGCCAGCCTGGTCTACCAAGTGAGTTCTAGGACAGCCAAGGCTACACAGAGAAACCCTGTCTCGAAAAAAACCAAAAAAAAAAAAAAAAAAAAAAAAGATGGACACACACCCCAGGAGACCCAGGCATGAGGCGCTCTCTCCTGAAATAGCCAAGTCTGGTTTAAAAGCAGCCACATTCTCTGATTGTTGGAGAATTAACAACCATGCATCAGTGAAATTGGGTTACCAGTTGTTTTCACGATTACTTACAAAGTAAACTTAAATTCCATTGCCCTATTCTTCTGTTTAATTCTTGGCACAGAATAAAATGAATCACAATTTATGAGCTGCAGAGACGAAGCCTAAGTAGAAAACACTCTTGTCTTTGGAGAGAGTTCAAACTTTCTCTTAACTACTTCCTAAACTGTAAGTTGCCATCACAACTAGAAAACTGTTTCCCGACTGTTCAAACATGTTTTGCCAGAGCAGAGAATTCCTAACAAATGGGTCAGACTTCTCTGTACAAGAAAGGACAAAGAGCCTAGCTAAGGTGACATTGTAGCTAAGTCCCATGCCCTCTCATCCCCAAATTTCCCTGCTAAAACTGACCAGCACAGTTTTCAAAGGAGAGGACTGGTACCAGAGCAAAGTCACAAGCAAGCAAACAGGAGTATTATTCGGTAAGAATAATTTCCATGTTTCCCTTGTAGAATCCATGTATTAGTTTGCTTATTATATTCAGACCCTAATTACGACTGTAATTCCTGACCACCATCACACTGCAAAGGTACACATCCATGTTAGCAATAGAGAAAAATTTTACCTCCAAATCCTAAGAGAGACTTTGAGCACAGATAGAGACAGATGAAGGAAGGCATGCTGCAGTGCAGCAGCCTCAGCGGTACCCTGGCATCCACACGCGGCAGCTCCACTCCTCCAGGATACTCCCCGGGAAGCACAGAGAGCTCCAGGCAGAAAAGGCAATGCTTCACCTTGCCTTCTAAATGCCCCTCTCGAATGCAACCTCAAAGATCAAGCTGGGAGCCAGAAGCCTTTAGTAACTGCATAGCATTTTGGAATGTCCTTGGGATTCTGCTTCTAGCTCTTCCCCCAGGTTCCCAGTGTAACGGCTCCGCATGACTGTGCAGTGTTCTCCAGAATGCTGTGGAAGGAGATTCTAGGAGAGACACGGAATCCCTGAAGCATCTAGGTTTCCCAGTGAGCCTGGCTCGGAATCTGCTGTTTAGTATCAGCTTTCCAGTTTTCTCGGGAATAATTTCAAAATCGTTCCATTCCCCAAGTGTCATATTAATTCACACATCAAAAATCTACAGGCTGGCTGTTAAGACCACAGAGCAATTACAGTGAATTTCACCCTTTGTTTTATCTCTTCCTTTCAATTTGTTTCTTTACTGATTCCCCAAGTAGGTCTGACTGTATATAACTTGCTTTAGTTCTAAAATATAATACTGGCAGAAATACACTGGTCACACCAAATCAATGAAGTCTCTCCTCTCAGTAGATGGGAGCAAATCTCTAATGGAATCAATCCATTGATGGGTGGTTTCTATGGGAAGGGACAGAACTCACCCAGCAAGGAAAATGTTAGCTTTTCCAGTGATCTAGGATGCTCTATGGACAAATGCAAAGTACCATTTGCAAACACTAATTTATTTTTAAGTCAACCATATGGACATTATATTACCATTCCACCGTTAACTGATGAGGAAAATATCTCCAAGCAGTCAAGCGATATGGCCAGCATATTATAACAAACCAGCAAGAAAAAAAAAACACAACTCTGCCGCACAACAATGAAGACCAGGAATAGATATGTCATGCCTGGAAGGAGAGGAGCTGGTGTGTGACGGGAAGTCTTCATCAGCACCATTCATCAGAGAAAATTAAATTCAAGCTGCAACAGGGGGCAATTGCACCAAATAACATAAATTAAAGTTTTTCCTCACATACATCAATTAACAAACACCAAAGAACTGTAAGAATTTTGAGTCCTGGGAGAAACGTAGACCCACATTCTAATGATGATCTAATTAAGGCAGCAAGACAAACCTGGACATTTAAACATCCTGTGATCCAGCAACTCTACTTGATTCAAGACAACTTCTCAGACCTGTGCATCAGGAACCACTGTTCTAACCAATAATGCTAAAACAGCTCTCTCCTCAATAGCACAATCCTCGAAATACAAGTCAAAAACACGGGGTGTGAATATCCAATGTATGCCCCATGGACGGCAGTATTAAACGGAAGAGCAAACATGCTTACTACACATATCACAATACAGGTAAAATTTCACACCAGAAAGTATGCCAGCATTATAATCACAAGATGCTTTTTCTAAAAGCTTAAAACAGTTAAAATTTAAAATTCAGTATTCAGAATAGCCATGAATGTCATTAGAGCATAAAAATAAAATATAGATTAGAGAAATGTGGACCTAAGGATTCTGTCTGGTAGAAACAGAGAATGGGATGGGGTCTGGCCAAACGTTAGGCAAAAGTTGTTGTCAACATCCTAGGTTTTGTTTTGGGAAGTGTTTTCATTGCTTGTTACAGTATTTAAACTATCTCATTAACAATGAAACAAAACATAAAGAAGAAATGTTGATAAGAGTATTACATTGACCTAAGGTACTTCAATTTTTTATATCTCAGGTTCTTAAAAAAACAAATAAGCAAAACCTGGCATGTGGGGCCTGACGTGAGGTCTAATCTCCATTCCACCTTCACCCTTCAGTCAAGTACACAGGTGGTCATGATAAACAGGCCCCAGGCCCTAGAGAGATTTACATACTAATAAGGTACCTGAAGGCCAGAGGGTGGAGCCAATTAAGTACTCCTCCCCAGCTCCTCCCCCCTCTTCCCCTCCCTATTTAACTCAGGTCCACCCTGGGTTTTAGGGGCCGCACATCCAGATCCATCCACCATCCACCTTGTCAATAAACTCATTTTGGAAACCCAAAGACTTCCTCCTGTGTTGGGGCTGCCCCGTGAGGAACTGTGGAGAGGCCTTTAGTGAGCTACCGGGCCTAACTTCCAGCTGGAGGAACCCAGGATTCCCCAGCCTTTTTTTACCTACACTGGCAGATATCACACAGAGAGGATGTCAGAACTCAAGTTCCAGTCTACAGGTCCTGAGGGGTGGGCTGCCTCCAAGGCAGGGACTAGAGTCCCTTTCTCAACATGACAAGGGTAGCACACATGATTCCATCCTTTTGTGATGTCTGTGAGGCATGATTTGAACTGAGGGCAAGTCTAAACAGATCCTGCTGGGCAATAGAGATACTAGGCTAGGCCAGAACCCTTGGGCCATCTCACACCCACATCAGTCAGGGGGACATCACTGCCACTTGGTTTTAATTTTTTTTCAGGATGTGAGGGCAAGATATGTTGATAAAACAACGATACTGTGACGAACACTTTTAGTTGCATATAAACCAGTAGAGTTGAATATGATTTCGCTAGAAGGACCTGCAGGGCATGAGCTATTCTTATTTGCAACTGAAAGATGAGGTGATTGAAAGAGAAGGGGGTTAAGAAATTCCCCCAAAGCCAAATAGTTATGATGAAAGACCGACATGTTTCATCTCTCCTTTCCTTCTGCCCTATTGTTCATGCCCTTAACATCTCACATGTGCAACCCACACGTATGTAGACACATGTGTAAATACGCACATATACACTCATATGTACATGTAGACATATGTGCACATCAAAGCACTAATATTGTATATAAGTAAACATATAGATGAGTATAGACTCCTGAGTATAGATGCATATATATGCTGGTTCACAGTCACACATATATAAAGACACATAAAGTAGTTGCTTTATCACTGTGAAAAAATCCTTGACCTGACCAACTTAAAGGAGGAAAGGCTTGTTTGTTTATCTCTGTGTATAAGTGTGTGTTCATGTATCTGCTTGTGTGTGTACTTGTATGTATATATGTGTGCACACATGTGTGCATGTACATGTGTTTGTGCTCATGCACTTGAATATGGAGTGGTCAGAGGACAACCTTTGGGAGTCAGCTCTCTCCTTCCATCATGTGGATTCCAGGACTTCATGACAATGCTTTTACTAGCTGAGCGTCTCACCAAACCTAAAAAATTTATTTTGTCTCATAGTTTCATGGATTTGCATCTTACAGTCCTTGGCTCCATCGATTCTGGGCTCATGTTAAGGCAGAATGCCACAGAAATGGAAGCAAGTGCTGGAGAAAAATGTTCACCTTTTAATGGAAATGAAGCAAAGAGCGAGGAAGGGACTGGGGTCTGGGTATGACCTCCCAGGCACATTTCTAGGGATTTATTTCCTGAAGGCATAGGTCCCACCTCTTAAAATTTCTAGTCTCCCAAAACAGTGACATGCTGTTCATAAATTATTCTGTGGTTGCATAATTTATATTCATACACACATATAGATATACAATCACACAACTGTGTGGAGAACACATTCACACGTACATGTATAGTCACACAGGTATATCTAAATACACACTGTACCTCTTAATACAGAAGAAAACAGACAAGTGAGTATGTGTGACTGTGTTTGTTTTCCACACCTGTGTGTGTATGAGTACATCACTCTATATTGTATAGACATGTATAGATATATACTTATATACACACTGATAGCCACATAACATACAGGTGTATACATTTTCATATATGTACATACAAACACATATATAGAAATATTTAGATGATGGGGACATAAAAATAGCTTCAAAATTAAGAACTTGTTGCTTTTTTAGAGGACTGGAGTTTGGTTCACAGTACCCACTTTGGGTGGTTTATAATCTCCAACTCTAGGAGATCTAACATCTTCTTGTCTCCATAGGCACTGGGACACAAACATGCAGACAGACACCATGTTGGTTTGAATATGCTTGGCCCAGAGAGTGGCACTGTTAGAGGTATAGCCTTGTTAGAGTAAGTGTGGCCTTGATAAAGGAAGTGTGTCTTGTGGGTGTGGGCTTAGAGACCCTCCATCTAGCTTCTTGGAAGACAGTGTTCTCTTGTTTGCCTTTGGAACAATATGTAGAACTCTTTGCTCTTCTAGCGCCATGCCTGCCTGGATGCTGCCATGTTCCTGCCATGATGATAAAGGACTGAACCTCTGAACCTGTAAGCCAATCTCAATTAAATATTGTCCTTTATAAGAATTACCTTGGTCATTGTGTCTCTTCACAGCAATGGAAACCCTAACTAAGACATACATACACACGCACATAAAGAGTAAGATAAATTGTAAGAAACACAATGCACACGCATATACACACACTCATGAACAAGCATGAAGGTCAATATACACCTATAAATACTGACAATATTCATACATGTGTATATGTGAATGAATACACTTATAGCTATATAAATAGACATACATAGATGTACATATACACACACACACAAATACATAGATATGTTTATATGCACAGGTATTGTGAAAATAAAATTTGAAAGCAGCGTTGAAACAATAACAAAATTCATAGTCAGCAAAAAACCACCAACAATTTTGTTAAATTTAGTCATAATAAAATATTAAGTCCCTGCAGGGGCAGGGTGACCAAAAATAAAGGCATGCAAGGGCATGCCCAGACAAGTCCAAACAAGCCCAAGTGAGTAATGGGCTATCTGGTGCTTAGTTCTGCAAGTTGCTGATGTTTAAAATATCCAATCATGTGTAGCTGCGCCAAAGTGCAACCAATCATATGTAACCACGCCAAATTTTCCCGCTCTCCCCAACCCCTACCGATAAATATCCCAAGTTTCCTGGGTCCGGGGTCGGAATCTCTATCTCCTGCATTCTCTTTCTGACTCTTAACCGTCTCACTAATTACATCAACATGGATGTGGAAAGGGTATCATAACCACTCTTCCTTATGAGATATGTTCCGGCCCGAGTGAGATATGTTCCGGCCCGAGTGAGATATGTTCCGGCCCGAGGGCCCTCGTCATTAAACCTCCTCTGCAATTGCATCAAGATGGTTTCTCGTGTGTCTTTGGGTTCGTGCAGGTCTGGACTTGGATGAGGGTCCCTGTTTGGGGATCTTTCAGTATAGATAACACACATGTGTGCACACACACTAGTCCATTTTTTTTTCCGTATTGCTCAAGAGGTGCATGAACTGCTGCTGGGATTTCTTTCCTACTCCCTCCTCCAGCACATGTTTCGTAGTGTTAGACTTGAGAAAAGCAAGATGAGTGTGGTTGCCTGGAGCCTTCAGCCTCACAGCTTCCATTTGGAGGTCTTCTGCTTAAATCCGCCATGCATTTGTAGCATTCAGGCCTCAGCATGGCTTGTCCCTTTACATCAGGGGTCACAGGCACCTATGGTTGTATGCAGTGTCTAATTCTCTGCAGAATAAATGCCAAACCCATAAGTGGCTATACAAGATAAACTTAGAAGAAGCTAAGTAGCCAATATTTGCAAGCATGTGTTTGTACTTTGGGGAAGAGTTATGAAATATATATGTTACAAAAATTGTTTATATTCATGTATGGAAGAAGAAGGCTAGATTAAAACCAAACGATGGACCCTTTGGGAGCTAGAGCCTAGAGTAAGTTGATCATTGAAGGCATAGAGACCAGGAGGTCATGGATCCCAGGCTGCCCTTCTTCTCACTTTCCTGAGAAAAGCAAGAGTTTTCTCCATCCTGCATGTCCATTATAATGCCCTTCTCCACAGGCCCAAAGGCCACGGCCAATCAGCTGTGAACTGAAACATCTGAAGCCATCAGTGAAGCAAATCCCTCCAGCTGTCTGTCATGTTCCATCACAGGCTTGAGAGTCAAGAAGGATAAAAGAACAAAAGAGAAAAGGAAGAGTGGTTATGATACCCTTTCCACATCCATGTTGATGTAATTAGTGAGACGGTTAAGAGTCAGAAAGAGAATGCAGAAATGCCAGTGCCTCCTCAAATGCTCAGTATAGACAGAAGTAAGAAACCATGTAGTTAGTACAGGTAGAGAATAGACAACACACATGTGTATAAACGTGTGTGGGCATGTGCACACACATATATGCATGCACACACACATGTACACATGCATACACATGCACATACACACATGAATACACACACATACACATACACACATGCATATACATGCACACACATGCATACAAATATGCACACACATGCATACATACATGCATATACACATGCATACACACATGAACATACATACACGCATGCACATATGCATAAATATATATATATATATATATATGGATATGCACAAATGCACACACAGGCATACACACATGTACATACACACACATACATACACACATTATAGTTTACTTTGTCACAGTCTGTCAAATATCATGTAGGTCTCAGCATAGAAATCTAATTTCCTAAAGACAAAGACACTGCATTCCCAGCCAGACTTTCAATATAAAATGCAAGAAAGGAAAAAAGTGTATATGTGAAGTTTTATCTCAAGCTAGAAATTTTAGTTTTCTGGTATTTTTAGAGAAAAAAAAATCCCTGGAGATTTCAATTTAAAAAGTTTTCTCTCAAACTGATTCTCAGGGCTACGGACCCTATGGACTCTCAGTGGCTTTTCTCACACGACAGCAATCAGTAAATGGGTCAAGTACTATAATCTGATAGCTGCTGGGAGCTGCTGACAGAGGGAGAGGCACATAAAGCCACATGAACTATACAGTTCTTCATTTGAGACAAGAAAGAAGGTAGAGGAAGAATCCTAGTAGAAGATTCAAAACTTGGCAGCTGCCTCCAGGCTTGTTAGAAAGCTGTGATTTAAATAAATACCGCCACAGAGACTTGAACTACATCTGGAGTCTACAATTTAATTTCTCTAGGCATTCAACAGATGTTTACTTATAGAATTTTAAATAGAAAATGTTTAAGGATAGTTTAAGGCTAATGTTTTTCTAAATACTGTAGATGAAACTTGGTATTTTTATGCAGCTCAAATGATTTTTATCCTAGAACAACAGCCCTAATAAAGCCCAAGACAATGAGCTACCAAGCCCTCGATTCTGAGTTAAAGAAGCTGAGCCTCTGAGGGATAGGTGTACAAATTGTGTCTGAGCTGCAAGCAGAACTTGAGTTGTAATTTTCCCCTTAAATGTTTAAAATCTCCTGAAAGTTTATATGCCCCCCCCCCATAAGATGTAAAAGCACACATCATAAGTGTATAGACACCAAGTAAGATAAGACTATCTTCATCTGAGACCCAAGAGGCATCAGGAGACTCAGCAACACCCAGTACAAAGCTGGAGTCTCCACGGGGAAAAGAAAGGGAGGCAGAGAAACAGCTGGCCACTCCCAGCAGCCATTGCAGCCGGTGTGGCAGAGAGCCACAGAGCAGCCCGGAAGCTGGCAGGTACCCTATGGGAATTCAAAGGTCCAGGCAGTGAGACAGCCCTGTTGGACTGTGTAGGGAAAGCTGCCGAATACAGATAGGAGAAACTTGAAAAGATTCTAGAATTCTTGAGCTGCAGACAGAGAGAGGTGATTCCAGCAAATACTAACTGTCCACTGTCTTTTAGCGCACTAGTCTAACTCTGTAAGGCGGCTGAAACCAATAAGCCACAAAATCAGTGCAGAACACCGTGACGGTCCCAACCAGTGTATGTTAGCCCCCGCTAAACCAAACCCAGCAGAGGTCCTGCTGAGCCGCTGTATGATTTCTCCATCAATTTAATAACAGCTTTTTATTGAGGGGGGAATTTGGGAGACAAGCAAATAGCTTCTCACTGTGAAAATGAAGACGCAGAGTAACTGGGTGCGGCTGAGTCACGATTTTGCACATGTCTACCTGACTGGGGCCCTCCTGCCACCGATCCACACAGTCCCAGGCATCTGACCTCACTGCCATTCTCTGAGGTCACTCGTAAATCTCTAGACAGCCGCATAGATCTGAACCAACAGCCTTTGCTTCGTCTCTGTTTTCAGAATATGATCGGGGTAGCTGACCACAAGCTGAGAACTAAGCTTGGAAGAAGCTGCCACCAGTGAACTTGGCAGAAGCACCTCTGTCTTTCCTCCTTTTCCTCATTCCCCTTTCCCAGATATATCAGCACATCTGCACAGGATATGAAGCCAACACGGCGTCCATTGTTGTAGTGATTCCACCATGGCCCGTCACCAACCACAGGCATCTTAGGAGAGTCAGCCTATCATCTGCCAGAAAATGAATACCTTTAAAACATATGGGCTAAGAACTTTTTAAGAGACATGGCTGGAAAACACAATTCTCACGAGTTTTCCCAGCATGTTTCTGATCTTGATCAAGTCTTTTATGCACAGACTCTTTACCTATAATGCCACTGGGAATCAATGCACAGGAAAACTAGCCAACAATCCAACTGTTTTTCCTATATACACACCATAGGCGTATACGCGGATCAGTTAGACAGACCCAAAATTCTTGGAATATATTTGATACATGGGTCAGTTTTTTTTTAGTGAAATAAATGAAATAAACACATTCTCATAATCCCAAAGTGCTCACTGGAGATGACATGTTTCACTATTTTGTTAGCAAATGATCGACTAGTTTAAATGCATGAGTCTTGATAATAGCTTTACAAAATTGTTTGACTCTCTGAGCCTTCTTTCTTCATCTGCAAAGAGGAATGGATAGGTCATCCAGTGTTGTAAGGGTTACAATGTATCAACAAAAAATAATTTCAAAATTCTTTCTGGAAAAAAAAAAAACTGAGATACTAGGAAAGGACTAAATGAAAAAAAAATAAAGAGATCGTGGCAGGTGGAAGGTAATAAGGGGACATTTCTCACCAGAGCAATTAATAAACATATGAAAACAACTTAGACCCGCCCATGGTGAGACTTCCTAACATCTCAAATTATTCCATCTGATTCAAAGTGAGAATCTGTAGTAAATTAGAACCAAATGAAAAGCGCTTCAAAGAGGAGCCAGACACAGGCGGGCGCTAAAAACTCAGGAAATCGGGTCGCGCGGGCATGCGCATTGCTGTTAGGCGCTTACTGTACCCATCAATGGCTGCCTTGTTTCCAGGAGCGAGCAATTTCCCATAAATTAATATAATGAACTTTTTATCCCTCCTGTGTTTATCTGACACTTTTCAAAAAGAAAAAAAGAAAAAAAAGAGGACTCAAAAACTGAAATCTAAAACAAAACTAGAAATAAACACGCCTAGCTCTTGGGTCCATTTGCTTAATGGGAGTCTATGCTGGACGTTGAAGTCTAGCTGGGAAAAAGACTATGAGCAATGTGCGAAATCTGTCTATTTGCTACATACAGCCATCTATGGCATGTCAGATTATGTGTATTTTTACGTATGTATATTTACATGCACGTGTGTGCATCCATATGAAAGCCAGAAGTTGGCACTAGGGACTTTTCTCCAACCAATTGTTTTTGAGACAGCCTCTCACTGACCCTGAAGCCTTCCAGTTCAGCTACTCTGGCCAGCCAGTGAGCCTCAGCATCCCAACTCTATCTCCCCAGGGATTACAAGTGTATACAGCCACACCCAGATTTTTTTTTTTACATAGATTCTGGGGATCAAACAGCTGTTCATGCATGTATAATAAGCACTTCATTGACTAAGCCATCTTTAACCTCATATGCATATTTTCAAAGACATGTATTCGTCGAGGCTGCAATAGACAGGGAAATGCAGATTCACTCATGTTATGAGCAAGTAGTCTGAAAGAGTTTAAAGAACTAATGAATTGTATTATATTGTGATTGCGTGCAGAGTTATTTGAAATAAATAGGATTTCATGTATGGTAATTTAAGCTCTTCCTGAAGACAATTATTTGGCAGCTTGGTTATTCAGTCTGCTTCATGAAGCCTGAAAACATGGGCACATTTACAGGCAGGTGCTGGAAATACAGACGCTGCCTTTGAATCCTTAGTGTCCCGGATAATCAGAGCTATCAGATTTCAATCTGTTTGGGAAAACTCATGGTTTATTAGCCGTGTACATGTATAACTAGGTAGCAAGTCTTTAATATTCTGAAGCAGCCTGAGAAATTGGACGAAGTTGTGTGCTTTGGTTTACAGAATTTATAAAATTCCCTAAACTACATGTGAATGTACATCTTGAACACAGAAATTCAATTAAGTCGCCATCTCTGCCAGACATCCATTTGTAAGGGTTATAACCATGCAGCTGTGGGGAACTAGAAGTCTTCAGGGTTAGACAGGAAAGTGTGGAGGCTTAGTCTGGTGACTGTGGGTCTTAAAACTGGCAGAAGGCTGGGAGAAGCTAATCCTGGGGGAAGGCATATGCCCTGTGGACCAGACTAGAAGCAGCCAAGAAACCTTGATCTCTTCTTGCTTCTGCCTCTGAGGCAGAAGCAAATTATAAGAATTTTCAAATAGCATAAAAAGAACCAACAAAGGTTATTTTTTTTTAAAGAAGCCATTTATTTTATGTGTTTGGTGTGTGTGTGTGTGTGTGTGTGTGTGTGTTTGCGCGTGCACGCACGTGCATAACTCCATGGCGCCAGGTATAAGGAAGGTGCCTGCAGAAGCTAGAACACATTGACTCTCCTGGAACTGGAGTGACACATGATGGTTGTGAGCTATTGTGTGGGTGCTGGAAACTGAGCCTGGATCCTCTCTTAGAAGAGCAAATGCTCTTAACTGCTGAGCCACCTGTCTGGCCCAAGCTTTGGGGGAGTCAACTCTTTTCTAATGCGACCCACTGTGAGCCTTTGATGAAATGCCATCATTCTGTACGATGTAAAAGTGAGAACGAAGGTGAGAACACAAAGATGCATCGTTCATGGTGCTGCCCACGTGATGAATGTAAACCTATTTGAAGGAAGGACTTATGACCCTCGGGCAACTGCAACACCACTTAACAGGACCACAATTTAGCTCACACAAAAGTTCACTACAGTAACACCCTGGAAAGTTGTATCAGTACAGCGGAAAATGAAGGCAATACAGAATGAAACAAGTATTAGGTGCCATTGCACAACCACTGAGCTAGGAAATGCAAATTGAAATAACAGTTCTCTTGTCTGCAGGAGTTTCGGGGACTCACATAACCTCCTGAAAGTGTGTGAGGCGAACTTGGAGAAGAGCCATGCAGTAGGCTATAAGAATATTAAGGTCAACCACACCCCAAGACGAGTAATTCCAACATAAGAACCAGTATCCTCAAGATGAAAAGAGGTTTAATGAATGAAGATATTTCTTAAAATGCTTTTGATGATACAAAATCATGGCTTTTTGCCAACTACAAATAAGGAAGACCAGTTTCTTAAAATAATACCTTCAACATTTAAATATGGAATACACACTATAGAGATATTATAATATTGCATGTGTGTATGTGTACAGATTGAATCACAGTGTAGGAATCAAATAGTGGGTTCATTTCTGCATTAAGCAAATACCTACTTGGTGCTTCACTGCCCATCCCTGAGGTTTAAGTTCTGCTCTCATACACACACTTCAGATGGGAGACAAAAATAGAGAAGACACTGAGGGAAAGGTGGTCCAGGGATGAGATGGCCCAACTTGGGATCCATCTCAAGGGGCAGCTCCAAGGCCCGACACTATTACTGATGCTATGGTGTGCTTACAGACAGGAACCTGTCATAGCTGTCCTCTGAGAGGCCCTACTACCAGCTGACTGAGACAGACATAGATACTTACACCCAACTATAGGACAGAAGTAGGGGACCCATATGATTGAATTAGGGGAAGAATTGAAGAAGCTGAAGGGAAGGGTGACCCCATAGAAAGATCAGCAATCTCAACTAACCCGGACCCCTGAGATCTCTCACACACTGAGCTAGCAACCAGGCAGCACACACTAGCCGATATGAGGCCCCCAACATATATACAGTAGAGGATTGCCTGGTCTGGCTCAGTGAGAGAAGACATGCCTAATCATCAGGAGACTTGAAGATCAGGAAGTTGAGAGGCTTGGGGTGGGGTCAGGGGAGGGAACATCCTCTTGGAGGTCAGGGGTGGGGGGAGAAGGAATGGAATGAGGAACTGTGGGAGGAGCGACTGCGAGGGGGGGCAATGACTGGACTGTAAAAAAAAAAGTAATAATAAAAATAAAAAAGACATGAGGAAGTCACACACACGGCCCAAGGTGACAGAGCACAGGCTGTGAGTAAACTCTAGAGTCTGTGTCTCTGAGAGCTAAAGATCATCTTTCTGCCATGATTAAGCAGCATTCCTGTTCTCTGCCTTTGGTAAATTGAAAAAACAAAAAAAAAAAAACAAACAAAAAAAAAACCACCAAAACAAAACACTCGTCTAAGTAAAATCTTGAGGCATCCAAGATAGGATTCATTAATAAGTATGGTTTTAATTTTGGAAGAAAGTAATAGGCATCGCCAACTGTCCTGAGATTTATTTCTAGGAACCTAAGTATTTATGACATCTTAGTTTAATTAAAAAAAAAAAAAAGGTTGTAGCAGATGGGGAAATGCTTGTTATTTGAGAGGTATTTGAGTTAGTATCTGTGCTCTGTTGGACACAGCAGGATGTAGACATACTGTGTTCCCATAAATGTGTAAACGATTTGGCAGGTGACACCAGAAGTTAACAGATAAAGTCATAAAAATACAGTAACAGTCAAAAAAAAATTCTCCTGTTTTCATTGAGGAGAACTTAAGTTAATGTTATGATGTCACCTCATTACAGAGTGTACTCTTAGAAATGCTAATGCTTACAGGAAACCAGGGAAGCCTTCAGCAAAACACAGCAGACTTTCTTCCCCTGTCAACTTCCCTTGCCAAAAAGTATTAGTGAAACTACTTAGACTTCTAAAAGACGCCTAAGTGTGGCAATTATGGAGTTACTTCTCTGCTCAAGGTGGCCAAGATCGGGCTACCAAAGCACATCGCTCCGTTTATCGTTTTGGTCGTGATTGTGACACGTGAGAAGGTACGGGCTCTGTTAGGTACAGTTAATCATGCTTGTATGATCATGCTTGCGGCATCGCTCCCACTCAACCTTGGGTGGGATGAAATGGAGAGCAGAGCATCCTTGCTGTGTTGTGTTTGCCCCAGAGAGGCACCTCAGACCTGTGTCTCAGCGATCCTTGCCCACAGTCTACCTTTTGCTAGAATTTTCTTCTTGATTAAAAAAAAGAATAAATACACAGGTATATGATTCTTCAGGGTTTTCTCCCGAGATGATGATGATGGGGACTTCTGCCAGGACAGTGACTCTGATGACTCAAGGACAGTAATCAGAGTCTAGGCTGTGTTTGTGTGAGCTGACACAAACATAGAGATGCTTCCTTTGATTATTTCAGCTACTGTTTTTTTTTCTGGAACTTTTTCCTTCCATTGCTGTTCAGAGAGGTAAAGGGAGATTTATGCTCCCTAGAAAAGAATCGGAAGTATAAGTAACAACTTTTAAACTTGGGTTAAAACAAGCAGGCTCTGTTTACTTTCTACTGAAAAGAAAAGAAGGAGAAAATGAAGACAGAGGCAAGGGGTGTAAGCCACTCCATCCTTTCCTAGCTGCCTCTGGTTATATCCAATCTCTCACCAGGTCCCTTCCTCTTGGGCTTTCAAGGCTTGAGCAAGAGTGGATCAGTACAGCCTAGGGATTCCCAGTACCCAGGTTGGCGTTTGAGAAAAAAAATCTCCTATAAACATACGTTTGAATTTCTAAGGTATCATTGGCTCTTCAGAATGAAGACTGAACTAAAATTAGTAAGAAGGGCCCTCACTTAAAACTTAAGTCCCGTGCTGGGGATGTAGCTCTGCTAAGGAGCAGAGTGCCTGCTTAACACATGGAAGGCTCCAAGTTTGAGTTCTAGCACTAAACAAACCCCAGGCAAACATAAAACACCCCAGCCAGATTACCACAGACATGTGAGAGTGGTTGTAATAAAATATACTGACAGTACCATGTGCTGGCGAGGAGACAGAGCACGAGGGGCTGAAGAATATGAGCTAGAATAGCTACCTACCCTGGAAGCTCGGCAGGTCCTCATGTGGTTCTTACCATATGATGGAGCAATCCTACACTCCTAAACATTGATCCCAATGACGTAACACTTACCTTTACACACACACACACACACACACACACACACACACACACACACACAAAGATGTACACATGCATGTACACAAAGGTACACACACAAAGGTGCACACACACACAAAGGTGCACACATTCACACAGGCACACATGCACACACACACATATGCACAGACACACACATCAAATCAAACCAAATAAACAAAAACCTGAACATTATTGATCATGGCAAGAATCCATATTTGCCTGAAGCTGGAATTAGCCTTTATCAGGGGAGTGGGCAAACACACTGTGGTACGTGCATATAATGAAGCAATAGGTGATTCATGTATGGGTCAACTTGTGATGAGTGAAGAAGCCAAACAAAGTCACACATAACTTCATGCAAATGACACTGCTCCTATAATCTACAGAGAATATTAGACCATAGTGATGGAGAAGTGATCAGTGGCTTCTATGTTACTGATAGGGTTGCCCTATATTCTTGGTTACAGGACTCTATTGTGCCAAAAATCTGTATAAAAGATGAAATGTTCTATATGATAATTTGTAAAAAAGATTAAAAATAAAAATTGAAACATGTTTAGAAATGGAGACAAAAAATAGTTTGGAATTAATTAAATATCCAAAATGGATACACTGTCTGTCCATCCATGCATCCATCCATCCATTTATATATTCATTCATCCACCTACCCATCTATTCATCCATCCATTTATCCATTCATCTTTTTTCATATTCTCTCTGTCCTTTCAATCAAAAATATTAATGGACACACATATTTATAATGTTTCATTTTTTTGAGTTTATGATGTCTGTTTGGGCTGTTAAAAAATGCCATAAATTGGGTAACTGATAAACAATAGAAGTCTATTTCTCATGGACTCAGACTCCAAGAATTCCAAGAATTCCAAGATAATGATACCATTAGATTTGGTGTCTGGTGAGGACCCATTTTCTCATTCATGGATGTGATCTATTGTCTGTATCTCATATCATGGAAGGACTCAGTGGTCTCCTTTGAGCCTCTTTCTCAAGGATGTTAGCATTGGTCATCCTGAGGTCCTCACTTTAGGATTCAATCTTCCCATCTCTCACAGGTCTCTCTACCTGACACCATTGCCAAGGGATCTGGGATCCAGGTCATGAATGTGGAGGTGTTTGAGGGTAGACATTACCATTTGGACTGTAGCAAAGATGAGAAACAACACAACCTAGTAACACAGATGGGACTTGGGGTCTGTCATTTTCTTTTGTAAAAACTTGTGCAACTGCCTCTCCTACTCTGACCCCTAAGTAAAAGATAAAAAAATGTAACATCAAGAAGAAGAGAGAAATGAAGTAAACACTCTAATTATTTTAATCCATCATTTTTTTGTTCTAAAAGCAAGAACACCACATTTAAGATACATGATGTAATCCTTTATAATGCGATCCCACATTCCATAAAAAGAAAAATGGGGAAACTGCCAAGCCACTACCAAGACAATCATTGTCTGAGACATTGTAGACAATCTTCACTGTGTCTACTGTAAAAGAATATTAAGCTAAGTAAGGTTTTTATTTATGCAAAATAGTTTAGATAATGGAAATTTTCCTCAGTGTCTTATCTTTGGAAGCAGAAAGACAATGAGCTAATCAATAATAATTCAGCTAAAATAAAGTCTTATTAGAAAAATCATTCCATTTTAGTGGGGATTTTCTTGCTTTTGTTTTTTTTAAATAAAAACACCCATTGGGGTGCCAGTCTTCCATGTTGCCAAAACTAAAAGTCACAGTTTATTTAACAATTGGATTTTGTTACAAAAAATTAGTATAAAAATTAAGAACAGTAAATTTCAATCCAAAAGGCGGTATACGTGGATACAAACACCAGTGCAAAGCTGCAAAATCAAGGGATTGGGAAATAAATGTAACACCATAAAGTCCACAGAAGTGTATCATCAAGTAGAGCTTCGCATCACTACGGGGAACTATGGCTATCTGGAGACTTCTGGGAACCGGCTGTGCTATCTCTGGCTTTGTCTACTGTCTACTTCCAAATCAATTGCCATTAAAAACCACTCTGTGCCTCTTGGCCATATCTCTTGGCATTGTTCCATCAGTCACATCACGATACAAACATGGCCCCCATGGAAGGACCAAGCAGGTTAATGCTGCTGTGCTTGAGACTCACCCAGGCCCTTCAGAAAAACAAGCACCAGGGCCCCGTCTCAGAGGACAGGGACTTAACCATGGATGGACTTCAATCACAATATGGATAAAGGAACAGTTCGTCTGACAAGCCATGAGTCTTTTCCTTGCCTGGTTGACTGTTTTGTTGACAGACTTCTTAATTGCACATAATGAAGCTAGTATACTGACCTCTAATTGCATGTGGCTCAGTATGAATGGGTATATATGAAAAGACTTTTTCTTGTAGGGTCTTGCACTGAGATAAATAACACAAAAAAGTATAACACACACATTATAAAACCTTGACATTCAATGATATCAGTCTACATTTTGATAGCAAATTATGTCTTTTAGGTTTGGGGCAGACAACAACATTATGACACGTGACTATGGTACTGGGGATTGAACCTGGGGCTCTGTACATGTCTGACAAGCACTCTAGCCATCAATTGCTTCCAGCCCTGTTTCTACATATAGGGTTTCAGGTGGCCTCTCACAAGCTGCCCAGGTTGGCTTAGAACCCCTCTGTGTCCCAGGTAGGCCTTGAACCTGCAGTATCCCTGTCTCACCTTCTGAAGCTGCTGAGTCACAGAACTGTGCCTCCAGGTCAGCTCACCAAACTGTTTGGAAGGCAGGCATAAGAGCCAGCTGTGGGGACTGGAAGGATGGCTCAGCTATTAAAGAGCACTGACTGCCCTTCTAGAGGTCCTGAGTTCAATTCCCAGCAACCTCATAGTAGCTCACAATCATCTGTAATGGGATCCAATGCCATCTTCTGGTGGGCCTGAAGATAGTGACAGTGTACTTACATACATAAAATAAATAATTCAAAGAAGAAGAAGAAGGAGAGGGAGAGGGAGGGGGAGAGGGAGGGGAAGGGAAAGAGGAAGAAGAAGAAGAGGAGGAGGAAGAAGAGGAGAAGGAAGAAGAACCAGGTCTATAAATGGCTTGCCTCCTTCACACAGAGCTTAAGCAGTACCCCTCAACCACCCACCCACCCCACACAAATTAGAACCCTAATGTGATAGAGCAGAGAAGACTAAGGTTGAGCAATTAATCAAATCAGAAAAACACTTTCCTACAGCCCTTATTTCTTCCAGAATTGAATAATCAAGAAACAGCGCTGGGTGACATGAGGTCACCAAGACGAAACTATCATAATTGGGAAGGTCTATGAATTAATGAGAAAATTACCTTCCTTGCAAGAATTAATTAAAATCTTGTTAGAAGATCATAAAGCACCACCTTACAAACACCTATTACGTATGTAGAATTAATGGATTCACACCAGGCACCTTACTTGCCACTAAACTCTCAATGCTAAAATAGAACTGTTATTCTAGTACTGGGCAGCGTCTTCTGGGTACACAGCCATAACTTACTCACTATGGAGGGCAGCCTAATTGTTGAAGACCCAGTATCTTCGGTTGGGAGGACTTCTGTTTCCAGGAGACTCCCTGGACCTAAAGTAGAGACTTGAAGAGTGCAGCCAATGTAGGAAAATGCTTAACTTCACCTCCTCTTTAGAGATGGACATATGATCTAGCAGGAGCCAGTGGTTCTCACTGAAAGCTTCTGCATTGATTCTGACAATCCAACTCCTAATCAGCTTTCCACTTTCCATCCAAGTTTCTAGCCATCTTCTTAGCATGTGGAGGGTCTTCCTCTTCCTGTCCTACTTGAGAACCATCAGAATGTCAATTCACGGGATTTATCTGTTAAGAATCCCCTCTCCTTAGGACTCTGTGTTACTCAACTGGTATCTGTACCGCCCACTCTCACAATCATAATATGAAAATTTATGAAGAGTAGAGAGACAACCCTCCCCAGGGCCCAAAACTACATATTCTACAAGCAACAGAAACTGGAGACATTGGTAGAAAGGGATCCTGGCTTCATGATTCTTGGGCATGTATTTATTTTTTTTTTAACCTTGTATTAAAACATTTTCTAAGTCGGTATTACTTAACCATGACCTAGGAGGCCAGGGATGGCCAAAGGGAAGGGTGTGAAACCTCCAGAAATAATATACAACCAGCAGCCCTCCATTTCCACAGATTCCACACCAAAGGGTTCAACTAACTTTGGATGTAACATATTCATAACATCTCGTGTCTACTGATGAAGGTACACAGACATCTTCTCTCTTCTCTATTTCCTTAACAATACAGCATAACAAACTCTCGCATACTGTGCACCATCTATGGGACTCGGTGTGAAAAGGTAGATGGAAAAAGACTTCTCTTGGAGGTCTTGCACTGAACTAGAATACACATACAACTATAACATTTTTTAAAAATAAAATCTCTCTCTCTCTCTCTCTCTCTCTCTCTCTCTCTCTCTCTCTCTCTCTCTCTCTCTCTCTCTCCTGTAGTTCAGTAGGCAGCCATAAGAACCAGATCTTTCTTTGGCTTTTCATGCTCACACATCGCTTAAATAATATGCAGATGCTTTTAAATGTATGAGGTAATGAGCATGGGATATAAGCCAATGGTATTTTATCTGAGGGATTTGAATGGCTGCAGGTTTGGGTATCTAAAGGTTTTCTAGAACATATTGCCCATGGATATTGAGGAAATGTATTTTACCCATTGGTAAACATGATATACTTTCGAATGTATGATTCTCATTCTCATTCTCTCTCTCTCTCTCTCTCTCTCTCTCTCTCTCTCTCTCTCTCTGGAAAAGTTTACAGTTCTTTTTAAATCTTAAAGCTACCATAATCCTAATGCAATTTTGAAATCACTGCTTAGTGTTTCTTTGACAGTTCTCTCTCTCTCTCTCTCTCTCTCTCTCTCTCTCTCTCTCTCTCTCTCTATCTATCTATCTTTCTCTCTCTCTTTCCTTTTAAGACAGGCAGGGTCTCACTATGTAGCTCTAACTGTCCTAGACTTCACTATGCAAACAGTCTGACCTTGAACTCACAGAGATCCATCTGTCTTTGCCTCCCAAGTGCTGGACCTAAAGGACCTATAACTTGTTGACAGCCATTTTCTTTTTTATCAATATGTTTTTAATTTAAAGAGAATGATATTACTTTGCCCTTCTCTCCCTCTAACCTCTCCCATGTACCCCCTACTCTCAAGTTGATAGCATCTTTTTTCTTTGATGAGTATTGTTACACATATATGTATATGTGCACAAATATATAAAATATGTGAATATGATTTGTGAAGTCTGTTTTGCTCTAACTATATTTTTGTGCAGACAACACTGTCCAAGAGCTTTATGAGACGACTCATCAATGTGAGGAGACACCCAAGACAATCTCCATCTTCTGGATATTTCAAAAGTACAACTCTCTGTTCTGATTGGTCCAGACAGCCACATCCCTTGTCTTAGTTTCTCATCTATTGCTGAAAGAGACACAGTGACCATGAGCAACTCACAAAAGTAAGCATTTAATTGGAAGCTGGCTTACAGTTTCAGAGTATTAGTTCATGATTAGTATGATGGGAAGCAGACAGGCACGGTGCTGGAGCAGGAGCTGAGAGTTTTACATCCTGATCCACAAGCAGCAAGGAGAGGAGAGGAGAGGAGAGGAGGGGAGGGGAGGGCAGGGGAGGGAAGGGAAGGGAGAAAGACTAGGTCTAATCTGAACTTTTGAAACTTCAAAGCCCATCTCCAGTGATACATGTCCCCGAACACAGACACACCCAATACTTGCAATACTTCATCAACTGGGGACCAAGCACGTAAATATAGATACTATAGGCGTGTGGGTGTGTGGGATCTTCATTCAAACCTGAAGGCCAGAATAAAGCGTGTGTCCTCTTAGACTCTTAGGTTGAGAAAGTTACAGAGAACCACAGAAAGCAACCAATCCAGTGGATCCCAAACTGTAACATGCACATGAAGGTTCTTCTTGCCATCTCCTATCTCCATAATCTATATTTTAGTAGGCATGGGAGGGCCCCATGATATATCTCTAACAAATTCTAGGTGACACTGATGTATACCTCATGGAACACCATTTGAGAAATGCTGACCCAATCTTGTCTCCTATATTATCAATCTGCAGATGGAGACCTTCAGTAATGGAATGTGTTCTACTCAAAATAGCATAGCTAAATATGAGACCTGGGGGTCTAAACACATTCTGATTAAATTAAAATCAGACATTAAAATGTGTCTCAACCAGCGACATTCAAACCTGATCATGGTTGCACTCAGAGTGTATAGAGAGAGGACTCTCTAAACCCACCAAAGAGTCTGTGAGAAGCCAGGCCCTCCTCCCCTCTCTCCCCCAACTTCATAAAGATGAATTGTTTGTGGGTATTTCATTTTATTGCCACAGCTAAAGTGCTCCTTCACAATAAAAGCATCAAGCCATCCTTCTGATAATGCAACAAGAAAACTTTTTTATAGGTCACTTGCATACAGCTTTAATAATTAAGTAATTTTCCACAAGCCTCCCGAATGCATTTTAAACGTGACTTTTCAGAAATATATTTCCCAGCATTTAGAAGTCTCTTTTCCAACAAGCCTTTGACACCATTATGCAAAACCATAAAATGCTCAACAAGCTTTAGGTCAAGCTCACTCACACCCCGTGGCAGCATTCCCGTGGCAGTTTGCTACAGTCTGTTCTTTGCTCACTGCCCACCTGTGATGTCATCAGATCAGTTCAATCCCCGTTTGCTTTTGTAGCCCGGTGCTTCATTGACCTGTCTTATGACCTCAGTACTTTCCACCTCAGAACACTCACACTCATGTCTATGTCTTTGTACTTGGACCCGGTCCCTCCCTCCGTGTGGCCTGTTGGTCCCTGGGCTTTCCTTTAACTGTCAGACCTCGGGGCTCCCTACCCACAGAAGGAGCTCTGCAGCCTCGGGTGCTGCTCCGTGCCTGCTGTGTGATTGAGCCTTTGCCTTCCCAGGAGTTCTGTTTCCATTTTTGTGGTGTTTGTTTTCTATTATTTTAGGGGGAAATTACCCATTATTCCATCATTTGTTAAATATTGAATTCCACATTCAACGTGAATGCACAATATAAAAATCCGCCTTTGTTATAGTTTGTTCCAGTAATAATGGCTAAAATCAGTTTTCTACATGTATCCAGAGTTTGGGAAAGTCATGCAAACCCTACATATAGGTCAGCCTGATTCTGGAGGACAGACAGAAGATGGGTAGAAGATGCCACAGACAGGTGGATTTCTGAGTTTGAGGCCAGCCTAGTCTACAGAGTGAGTTCCAGGATAGCCAGGACTACACAGAGAAACCCTGTCTCAAAAAAACCAAAGAAGAAGAAGAAGAAGAAGAAGAAGAAGAAGAAGAAGAAGAAGAAGAAGAAGAAGAAGAAGAAGAAGAAGAAGAAGCAGCCACCACAGAGCCGAGAAAAGGTGGCCCTTGCCCTGTCTCTCTAGCCCCTTCCTCCAGCTGAGTGGGACTTCATCCTCTGTCTCTGGATACTGGGTCTCCTAGGCCAGAGAAAACACATATCCTTGTCAACACCAATGTATAACTGGTATCATACATACCTCAGGGCTCCCCACCCACAGAAGGAGCTCTGGGGCCGCGGGTGCTGCCTCAGTGCCTGGGCCGACAGAGGGAGCTCTGGAGCCGAGTGCCTCTTGTATGCTAGGCCTCCCACAACAGTGTCTCAGGAATTCAGGAAGCTCATAGACCTCACAGCTGAAATTGGACAGGCCTCATCTTGAGTAGACTAGTCGTTCTCGAGGGGAAGGTATGGAATCCCTTGGATCGTCAAACCCCCTTCACGAAGCTACGGTGTCGAAAGAACTATCTAGGAGGATTAATAAGGATACTTTTCCATACCCAACTACATCCAACGTGAAGCTGGATTTTTCTTACTAGACTTAAAGCAATGTATTGTAGGACTTGGTGGATAAGAGCGCCTGTTACACAAGCAAGAAGACCTGAGTTCAGATGCAGGGAACCACGTAAAAAGTCATGGGTGTGCCTGTAATCCCAGAGCCGGGGGGAGGGGCAGTGATGGGGACAGGCAGTGATGGGAGGCAGCAATGGGGGACAGAGATGGGGCAGCAGTGGGGGGGGGCAGTGGGGGGAGGAGCACTGTGGCCTGCTGGCCAATAGCTTAATATTCCTGGTTCAGTAGGAGACCCTGTCTCAGAGGGATAAAGTGAAACACTATAGATAAGGGCACTGGTGTCTTTCTCTAGTCTCCATATAAACTTATAGACTCAGGGACCAGCATGTGTGTATACACTACCCTATACACTACAGTAACACACACAGAGAAACACAGATACACACACAGACACATATATATATAGATACACACACAGACACACAGAGGCACACACAGACACACACATACACACACAGACAAGCACACACACAGACACAAACACACATACACAAACTCACACAGAGAGACACACACAAACACACAAAGACACACACAGACACAGAGACACACACAGAGACACAGATAAACACATCCCAGACACTTAAACACATAGACACACATAGACATACACACGCACACAGGCACATAGACAGGCACACACACCAAGACACAAACACACATACAGATACACACAGACACACACATGCACACAGAGGCAGGCAGGTGGGCAAACACGCACAGACATAGACATAAAGACACACACACAGACACACAAGCACACACACAGACTCAAACACACACATACACAAACTCACACAGAGAGACAAACACAGAGACACAGACAAACACATCCCAGACACATAAACACACAGACACACGTAGACACACAGACATACACAGACATACAGGCACACAGACAGGCACACACCCAGACACACAAACACACATACAGATATACACAGACACAGACACACACACACTGACACACACACACACACACATACACAGAGGCAGGCAGGTGGGCAAACAGACAAACACACAGAGACATAGACATAAAGACACACACACAGACATACATTCAGACATACACATACACATACACAAGCATACACACTCATAACAGATTAAATGCCCAAACACAAGAGAATACAATTATCACACAATTGTCTTCTGTTAAGACAGATGGAAAAAAAATGACTAGGCAGTTCAGAGCACACATTACTCTTGAAGAGACCGAAGCTTCAGCTTCCTGCATCCACACCAGGAGTCTCACAACCACCTACATACCCCATTCCAAAGGACCAGACACCCTCCTTTGTCTCCTTGGGCACCTGCAGGCAGGTGGTGCACATATACATACTCGAGTTAAGCACTTTAGAGTCATACATAGAACACTTATATCAGCAAAGAGGCACATCTGATGGCGGTCCCATAATACCACATCACCCAAGGACATCCTGGGGACACCAGCATGGAAACCTTCCCAGTTTGCGCCCTGTATTGTTCACTCAAGAGCAAAATTATCTAGTGACTGATTTCTCAGAAGGTATTTCCTCATTAAATGATTGTATTTACACCTTCTTCTTGGAAGTCACTGGCTGTCCAAGTGACTTTTCTATTGCTATGAAGAGACACCATGACCGAGGCAACTTATAAAAGAAAGCATTTAATTAAGGGCCTCACAGTTCCAGAGGGCTCGAGTCTGTGAGCCTCATGGTGAGGACTATGACAGCAAACAGGCAGGCAGGCACGGAGCAGGAACAATTGTGGAGAGTTTACATTTGGTCCACAAGTAGGGTGGAGGGAGGCAGACAGACAGACAGACAGACAGACAGACAGAAACAAAGAGGCAGAGAGCCTCTTTCTGAGAATTGAGTGGGCTTTTGAAATCTCAAAGATCACCCCTGGTGACACACCTCCCCCCAAAATGCCATGTCTTTTAATCCTCCCCAAACAGCTCCACCAACGAAAGACCCTTAAGAATTCAAATATATGAGCCACTGGGAACCATTCTTGTTCAAACTTCCACACTAAACAAAGCCATACAGCACCCAAAGTTCCTCCCTGTGAGAGGAAAATAGGAAGGAATCCAAATCTATTTTCAAACTTGAAGAAGTAACCATACCAACTACAGGATAATTCCATTTGGTTACTAAGTAAACAAATCTGAATCATAAAGCTGTATATAACATAGGAGCTTTCCAAATATAATTTAATGACATTATTAAAATTTTAATTAAATTGTCCATGAAAACACAATCCCCAGTTTACAACCATAACAAAGCAAATCAGATGGTAACTATAAGCCAACTGGTTGAGCCATTTCTGAGCTTCTTAAATTTTAAGATATCTTCCTTGTTTTATCACCAGAAAATTGCATCTAAATCCATTTACCACAGGCGAAGGTAACAATTACAACCTAAAACTGAAATTAGATACATAAGTGGTGTAATTGTTGCCTTTTTAAAAAGTCTATGAAATAAGAACTCGTAGAGAAACAGGGACTGATTAATAACTTTTCTGTGGGCCAGTTTGTAAGTCGTTTGCCGCCAAGCTTGTAACCAAATGATATATACAGAGAATCAACTCCAAAACCAACCCCACCCCCACACACAAGTATATGCAGAAATGCTTTTGAAAAAGAATTCCTCCATAGCCACAATTTCCTGGATGTTCGGAGCCAGGAAAACACCTTATGAAATAGAAATGTCTTTTGTTTGAAGGTGCTGACTGGAGAACAGTCAGTAAGTTAATGTTTGCCCCTTTGAAAAATCCATGGCATTTTCTTAACCTGAAACCTACACTAGGTGGCGCTCGCAGCACAAGATTTGGATCAATTAAGCCAAGGAAAAGCAAAGTTACTCAAAATATCCTTAATCTCTATAGTTCTACTACAGACAGACAGAGAGACAGAGACAGAGAGAGAGAGAGAGAGAGAGAGAGAGAGAGAGAGAGAGAGAGAGAGAGAGATTATCTTTATAATCACTGGAAGAATTAGAACTAACATTTCTACCATGTTTACTCTGAAGACACACTGGTGGCAAAGTTGCTATAGGCAGAGCCCACTCTAGATTGTGTGATTTGGGGACCAGGCACTGAGGGGTACACAGGATAGAGTCTTTGTGAATACCCCTCCCCCCCATAGCTTAACAAGGTTAACTCTCATGCATATAAAACAACTTGCATTCAGAAAATTCATGACATTCCTGTTGTATCTATGTTGCTGGGGTTGGAGTGGGGAAACAATCTCCCAAACTACGCTCCAATCTCTCTGGTTTTCATAATGTGGGGAACTAGGAAGCCAATATTTAGACCTTCTGAGTATGAGGAGGGAGAGGCTGCCGAAGGTACAAAGTACAGGTTGAATTCCAGATAAGCAGGGCTTGCATTTTAAAATAGGCTCTAACAACACTCCTGAGCCTGGGGTAGGCTCCAGCTAGAGCAAGAGATAAAACTTCCAGATAAACAGCCGCCACAAGACCTCCTGCCTCTGTAGGATTGAAGGCCTCCAAGGCATCTAAGCTGGCTCACTGAGCTATCTCAGACTGCCTCCCAATCTGCCAACCCTGTTAGGAAAGCAAAGTTCAGAACAGCAGTGTCAGACTTGGTCAGTCCCCAGTGCTTCTGCTGACATCCGCTGGACCTGACAGGCAGTAAAATAGTGCAGAGTCAATTTTACCCCTCTGTCGATTTCTAAAAAATTGTGAGACAGTCAAGATGTTCTGCTGACAGCTGAGTATGTGCCAGGGTAACCTTTGAACCAGTATGAGTCATGGATTCTTTCCAGAAGTCCAAGAAACAGGTTGGATCAGGGTCAGATAAGCATGAAGTCGTTGAGAACTGTCCCAGAAATACTGTTCTGTTCTACATGCGACCAGATTTTTATTCTTGTGATGGATGATCAACCGCTGTTTGCCTCACAGTTTGCAGATGTAAAGTGATTTTTTATTCCTTTGTAAACTGTTGCTAAGTCAAAGAATCCAAGTGTTAATGCTGCTACCATAAATGATTTATAAAAGCACACTGATATATCAAAAAGAACAAGAAGAGTGATTTGGACTGTTTCGTCTTTGCTAACAGAGATAGCCCTTTTTGCTTTACTATAAGTATGGGGGGGTGGTGGTGGATGCAGAAGCCTGTCCTCATGTATGGTAGCCAAAAGAGAACATCAAGTGTTCTCCTGTCAGGCTCTACCTTACCCTCTTGAAATAGGTATGTTCACTGAACTTGGAGCTTGCTGCTTTCACCTAGGCTGACTGACCAGCAAGCCCCGACCATCCTCCAGCTGCTCCAGCCCCATACCACAGTGCTGACGTTGGAAGAAAGTGTGGCCATTGCAGCTTTGAAAGTGGGTCCTACTAGCCCGAGGTGGTGGCACAGGTCTTTAAATCCCAGTGAGTTCGAGGCCAGCCCAGTCTATAGTGTGAGTTCCAGGACAGCCAAGGGTACAAAGAGAAACCTTGTCTAGAAAACCAAAAGAAAAGAAAGAGAAAAAGACAGGCAGGCAGGCAGGCAGGCAGGCAGACACACACACACACACACACACACACACACACACACACACACAAAGAAAGAAACAAAGAAAGCCAGCCCTGAGCATCTGAGTTCAGGTCCCCCAGTTTGTACAGCCAGAGTTCACTGAAACATCTTTCCAGCCACATGGTTGATTACAAACAAACTCCTATGGACAGCCTGAAGCTTTGAACTCTCAAGCTATTTACTGGCTAAAATTAAGATGAAATGAATTGGATAAATTATTTAAAGTGGTCCTTTTCAAAATAGCTTTAAAACTGAGAGAGGCTTTCATGTAACACCGGCCATTAAGATGTGTATGTCTTCGCACCGGTTCTCAAATGGATGGCAATGCAATTTGACTGACCTACGATGCAATGGAATTTTCCGATTAGGTTTTTAAATGGACTGTGTAGGGTGTGTGTGTGGGGGCGGGGGGGGGGGGAGCAGCATGTCCTGTGGTATAGATAGCCCATACTTCCACAGCTCTCCCTTAACACAGGACTCTTTCCACATACCCTGCCAGTACAGCAGCTGATGTCAATAGCAGAATAACAAACAGATCCTTGCAAAGAAACTTATAGGTGATGCTGGCAACATATAAAGAAGGTGAAGCTAAATCGATACAGATACAAAAATTTAAAGTTCCCTGGGGGTCTCCTGTCTTTATCCCTTGAGCAAAGGCTTTGGAATAAAGTAATCCATGGGTGATTTTTCAATACAGGGTTTTAGGAGTGATAGGAAAATGACTGGTAAATAAATCTACACAGAGACTAAAATGGATTTTAAAGTTGTGTGGCTAATAAGCCCATTCTCTCTCTGGCTGGAAAGAAGAACTTGATGAATCAATTGTTTCGCGTTTTGCTGATGTTCACTACTGGCCCCGAGTACAATTACTTTCTAAGCAAAGTAATGTTTAACTGAGTCCTTATCATGCTCACTGCCTGGTAAACATCATTTAGAACTTTGCCTTTGTACTCCAGGATGCTGGCGTTGGTTTCCTTTCTACTAAACCTTGGAAAGAGACACACAGTATCTCATTCATCAGCATCATTGTTACCTGAGCCATGATTAAAGATACAGGTTGAGAAAACAAAGGAACAATATAACCACTGAAACCAGGAATAGGAGAGGTAAGAGAACCAAGGTAGCTTCTTCTAGAACGTGGTAGAAAGAATCAGAGGCCCTTCTGTTCTGTGCAGCTTCAATTCACAGAAACCAGGGACAGGGTGAATCTGGGGTTCTGTGCAAGATGACTAGACCTGTGTGCAGAGACTGAAGACACCCAGCCTGGGCATGGAAGGTGTTTTCAGATCTAGGAATCTTGTCCATTTATCGAAATCAAACCCCAGGGTACCAACAAGTGATGGCTCTGACATCATCCTGTGCCTCTCCTTTATCATGCAGATGTAAGCCCATGAGCCATGGCAGAAGCTATAAAAGCTGGGTAGGAAGGGAAAAAGGGAAACCTAACATTTCTTGGAGAAACCAAAATGAAGACTCAGGAGGCTTAACTCAAATAATATCTCATTCCTAAGGTGTCCAATCACAGATACTAACACAACACAGCCACACATATACACATATCCATTTGCATGTGTGCATGTGTGTATGTGTGCAGACCACTCTACATGGCCCCCATTCTCATCTTTATTCTGCCAACATGATTAGCACATCTATTCTCTGTGTATAATAATGTTAAAATTATTCTTCCATTTTCCTTATACTATGGCCATGTGTTCAATAATGGCCTAGTCAAACAGTTGTTTAAAATCCCCATTACTCCCTGGTATTTTTGTGGGGTAGTGGTGTGTGTGTGTGTGTGTGTGTGTGTGTGTGTGTGTGTGTGTATGCTGGGATTGAATATAAGGCCTTTCATTGTTAGGCAAATGTTCTCTCAATGAGCTGTATCTTTAGCCTAAAGTTTTAATATCTGAAAAGTTAAAAACTATTAGTTACTGCTTTTAGAGCCAGAATGCTTAAATTAAATATTTTTTTCTGTGAGTTTGTATGTGCATTACTGTGTGCATGTGTATAGATGTGTGTGTGTGTGTGTGTGTGTGTGTTGCTAAAGACAGAACGCAAAGGCTTACACATGCGAAGCATACGCTCTGCCACTGAGCTATATTCCCAGGTCTTAATTAAACCTCAAGGGGGTCTCTGAGAATCATATCTTCTTATTCAGAGAAAAATCCGTTTTACTGAAAACCTCTCCTATTAAAATTGAAATGGCCTAATTGTTTCATTTCTTCTTATTCCCCATGCCCCAAATCCATAGGCATTTCCTCCCCTTAGTTAATGTCACAAAGTCATGTGTACTAGGATACAGTTCCCAGGTCCCCCTATAGGGACAGATCCTTTAGTTGCTGGAAGTGCTACTAGCAGGTGGTCTTCGGTTATCAAGCTCCCTTTAGAAACTGTCCTACCAAAGACAGACAGCTCTAGTCCACACCCATCGAAGGGCACCAACCTCAGAAACCACCAGTCAATGAGGGCATAGAAACACCCAGGGCTTCCTCAGTTAAGAAATGGCTGGAGTTCAACACAGTTCCCCACCAGACTCAGACTGGAACCAAACTGAAGCTTGGCTCTCCTTCTGCTTGTACCTGCTCTACTCTTTGCTGTTTCCAGCCACACTGGCTAATAAGCTCAATGTCCACTCCGAGGCCACTCATGAAGCAGCTGTGATGGCCTGCTAGATAGCAAGTGTCAGGCACAGAGAAGTCTCTAGAGATGCAGGCTCAGCTCGGAATTTCAGAAACCATCACGGGATGAGGGGTGAGGAAGGTAAGTCCCTCCCTCCCACATAATGAAGGAAGTTGGATGAGAAAGACACAGACCTGGTGCTGTGAGTGTCTAGTGGAGAGAATCTGGGAAGAGCTGGGGATGGGAGGGTGAAGATGGTCAAAACCTGTACGATGTTCTCAAAGAGGTACTTTGAAAAGGAAGAATTCCGAAGGAGTCTTAATCCAGAGGGGTGGCGAAAGGACGGTGATGAGATCTCTAGCAGGAGCTGGCTGTAACAAACAGCAGCAGCTGTTAGGTAGAGAGAGAGAAAAACAGAGCACAGGAAACTGGAGATGTGTGAGGCTTTCTAGGATGGCCAAAGCCAGACAGACAAGTGGGCAGGTAGGGGTGACCAGGCAGAGACTAACGGCAACCCAGGGGTGACCAGGCAGAGACTAACGGCAACCCAGTGAAGAAAAATTGGGTAGGCAGGATGGGATTGGAGAAAGTGTGTGTGTGTGTGTGTGTGTGTGTGCATGTGTATGAGTGTATGTGCTTGTGTGTGGGCATATGTGTGCATGTGTGTGCATATTTGTGTGAGTGTATGTGCTTGTGCGTGCATGTGTGTGTGCACACGTACATGTGTATGTGAGTGTATGTGCTTATGTGTGTGAGTGTGCATGTGAGTGTGTGTGCACACGTGCATGTATATGTGTGTATGTGCTTGTGTATGTGTGAGTGTGTATGTGTATGTATGTGTATGTGTGTGTGTGTGGCTGTCCTAAAAATGTCTGAAATTTTTCTCACTCTGAGATACAGAACCCATGACTTTTCCATAGAGAACATATTTATGAATTTTTTTACCTTCCAATCACTACCAAAATTATTTGGGAAAAGAAAAGCAGCATTGACCATTTGACATCTTCATATAAAAACACGGATGTAGTGACATCTTCTAGCCAACATAAAAATTTCTCAGAGCAGATTATTATTTTTCTCAGAAAGTCTTGTTTTTTTTTTTTTTTCTGGAAAAAAAGAATCCTACACTTTTTATTCCAGACCTCCCTGACCGGTTAACATGAAAAGGCAAATCGTATCCCAGTGATAACACGTTATTCTGACTGAAATAAAGGAAAAGCACAGATCGTAATCTTTTTTCACTGCAGTGTTTATTTTCTTGTTTGCCTGTTTTCTTGTGCCTTCTCTCTGCCACTTACTTCGTGATGACGATGAGTGTCATCTGGGGAAGAATGTTGGCGCGTCACTATGCATGATATAAATGTTGGAGCTTTCTTCAGATTTAGTCTCTCTTTCTACCTACAGATTATCTATGAATAAAATTGCAGATAATCAACATAAAGTCATGTCATACAAGCATTGAAGAAACTCTTCGTGACCTGAATTATTTGCTGTACCATGAACTTGGGCAATAGGGCAGATAACAATTCTGATGACAGGGGACAATCTCTGGTGCTTTGCTGGCCCTGATAGCGTATATCTTTTCTCCCTCCACCCCTCTGTCTCTGTCTCTCTCTGTGTGTCTGTCTCCTTCCCTCCTTTTCTCCCCCACAACACACCAATACAAGGATACAAGTCAGTGTTGGCAATGTTGCTTTGGTGGTAACCGCCATTCTAATTTAAAAGAAAAACAATTGTACTGAGCTGTGAGACAGCTCAGTTGGTAAGCTCATTGCCATTGAAGCACGAGGACCTCAGCTGAATCCCCAGAACCATATAAAATGCCAGACATGGAGCTAGAGAGACAGCTTGGTGATAAAATGCACTAGCTGCTATTCCAGAGGACCCTTCCATGTTCAACTCCCAGCACCCACATGATGGCCTACAACCATTTGTTGACTCCAATTTAGAGGATAAGATGCCCTCTCCTGGCTTCTGAGACCACTAGGCATACATGTGATGGTAAGTATATATTCAGACAAAACATTCATACACTTAAAATAGAATATACTAAATTGATGATGATGATGATATGATGACAGAGCCAGACAGTTGATAAAGTACTTGCCACCCAAGCATGAGGACCTTGGATGAATCCCCAGAACCTATGTAAAAAGGCATCCTGGGTAGTGCTGACTTGTAATACACTGCCAGGAATGTAGAGACAAAGGATCCCTGGGATTTGTTGACCAGCAAGCCTAGCCTACTTGGTGAGCACTTGGCCAGTGAGAGACCTTTTCTCAAAAAACAACATAGAAGACATCTGAATCATAATGCATGAGGTTGACCCTTGCTCCCACATGCACGTGCATGCTGAACATGCACATGCATGCTCAGCATGCACACACACACACACACACACATACACACATACATATGCATACAAATTCATGCACACACATGCATACACATGCACACATACACACACATGCATGCTTGAGTGTGTGCACACACACAACACATATATACACATGTGTACACACATGTGCACACACATATATACACGCATGCACACATGTGCACACATACATGCACATACATACACATGCATGCTTGAATGAGCACACACACATGCACATACACAAACATGTACACATGTGCACACACATACACATGCATGCTCAAGTATGCATACACACACATGAACACATACACATGCATGCTTGAGTATGTACATACACATGCACACACACATGCATACACACGCACACATACATGTACACACATACACATGCATGCTTGAGTATGTACATACACATGCACACACACATGCATACACACACACACATACATACACACACATACACATGCATGCTTGAATGGGCACACACACATACACTAAAAGTATACATATGTTCACACACACCTCTCTCTTTTTTTTTTAATTTAGCATTCAGCTTATTAGTGACACTTGCTGTGACACCCCCTACCTGGCTCTAACCCTTTCTGGGTTGCTGTAATACTATACTAGAGTAACACTACCAAAAGCAGGGTATAACCACTGGGCTGTTTGAAACAGGAGAGTATTATGGTCTGGGCGTGACTCTGGAGGAGTCAGATGGAAGATGTTCCAAGAATGAAAGGTAGACAGTAGGGATGGTGACTGATACCACAAACCCAGAGTAGGTGACCAGAAATGCGGTGCTCTGGCCAACCCTCCCCGCTCCGGCTGGGCTCAGCTCATTCTTGCACTCGCTGATGGAGCTTCTTGAAAGGAACATGAGGGGCAATCGACCAAGATAACATTCCACTTATCATGTCTCTCTGATTTTGAGAAGGGCCTTATTATCCTGCCTAATAAAGCAGAAAATTAGCCATTAGAGAAGGGCCCGTGATTAGATTTAGAAGTCTTAACATGGGAGTCAAAAATCCAAATGGAATTTGTAGGTGAAAGATTTTATTGGGACCTAGAAAAGGATTAGATTCTGTTTGCTTTTTGCTCCTAGCCTAGGTATAGTTGCACCGGCATATGAACATACAGTCAGATGCAAAGATGTCTGTTTATCTAGAGACAGAAGCACTCTGGGCAACACTGCCTTCTAACAGGCTTTATAACCTCGCCTGTTATCCATGTTCTACTGCCAACACCTGGCCACTTTTGTCTCATGAAAGAACTTGTAGCTAAATGCTTAACACAAGCCAGAATGAGGTGGGTGTGACCTAATGTTCAGTAGGATGTACTCAGCGTCCGTCTTGTTGGTGCAGAGGGTCAAGATGCATACGAGGCCGATTAACAGAAAGTGTGTGAGGTAAAGGATGCTACGACGGTGTGATGGTTTGTATATGCTAGACCCAGGTAGTGGCACTATTAGAAGGTGTGGCCCTGTTGGAGTAGGCGTGTCACTGTGAGTGTGGGCTTTCAGACCCTCATCCTAGCTGCCAGGAGGCCAGTCTTCCATTAGCAGCCTTCAGATGAAGATGTAGAACTCTCAGCTCCTCCTGCACCGTGACTGCCTGGATGCTGCCATGCTCCCACCTTGACGATAATGGACTGAACCTCTGAACCTGTAAGCCATCCCCAATTAAATGTTGTCCTTATAAGAGTTGCCTTGGTCATAGTGTCTCTTCCCAGCAGGAAAACCCTGACTCAGACTCTAACACTGAATCCAACTGTCCTGATTAAAAACAGACTCCTCAGTTTGCTTCCTCATGCCCTTCAGCAAGCTGATCTCTGTACCTCAGCCTGTTCTCCTGTAAAGAAAGATGATACCAGTTCCTGTAACCAGGTTGAATGATCGTAAGACTCATATCAAGTCTAGAACCTGGGTCTTAGGTAGGAAAGTGATGGTGACTGGGCTCATGGCCCTGTGACAAACCCATCCACTGTTCACCCTTCACCACTGAGCCAGTGCAACCTGTTCTCTGTGTCTGGTGGAAAAGTAAGTAAGAAACCCAGAAAACCTCAAAAATCAAAAGATGCCCCAGTAGAAGGACAGAAAGAGGGCGCAAGGAGGAGTCATGTACATTGTAACAAAGCCCGAGAGAAAAATAACACAGAGGCCAGAAGTGCCCACTAGAATTTGAGCTCTCCGAGGGTTTCCTGAGCATCACAGAAAGCACTCAGGGCCCCAGACAGATGGAGAATTCACAGAGACTGCTCTCGATCAGTTCAAAGGAAGTAGAATCTGGCTACTGATTATCACTGGAAAGTAATGTCTGCAAGCTGATTACCACTGTCTATGAGGAAAAGCGAGATGAAGAGGCCTGAGAGACATGCAGGGTGAACCTCAAAGGATTTCTGGATGTTGAACTTAATAATCATCGCATCACAGTACAGGCAAATAGCTGATGAGGTGGTGATTGAGCCAAATCAGCTCCTCTCAGCTCAACAGATTAAACCGAATGAACACAGTCCTAAGGATATTCACGGGCAACCAAATCGTCATCGGAGATAAAGATTCCTACATTATGGATGCCAGAATAGGAAGTCTCACAAATGCCAAAACCTGTGCTAACCTTCAGACAGTTTTAGAGATTTCAAATGTAACAGATTGCCGGTCTGAATGCCTTTGCTCCAAGCAAGTGTCATCCTGCACCTCGCCTGGCTCAGCCTGTGGCCGTCTGAAGGAGAGAGAGAGAGAGAGAGAGAGAGAGAGAGAGAGAGAGAGAGAGAGAGAGAGAGACTCAGGAGTAAGGATCTGATAATCAAGACAAGGAGCATCCGATGGCAGTCAATCCTAACCCGATTGATCTTGCAATTAGCTATTCTACATCATTTAATTAAAGTGGAAAAGACATCAGCTTAGCCTCTCCTCCAATACCATTCGAACCAAAGGCTTTCTTGGAACCCTGTAAAACTAGGAAAATGTGTTTAAAATATCTATGTTCATGCCTATATGCATATATTCATATATACATAATACACACACACACACACACACACACACACACACACATTTCCCCCATTTCCCCATCCTTGCCATGTGCAGTGGGTTTGCACCTCATTCTTCTTCAGGTTTGGAAGGACAAAGTTACATCCATATTCAACAGTTTTGCTACTACGTAGTTTAGATCCCATCTCCCATGAGACAATTGAAGTGAACTGACACCTGCAAATGCATATCATGTTTGATATAAGCACACCGACAAGATGCCATTCCCGAGATGGCATACTTTATCCCAGAACCATCACAGACAGAAGCCATTTGAACTTATATCTGTCACAAATATGTTTTAAAGATCTGAAGCTCAAGACTTAGGGGCATGTCTCATTAAAAGCCTTAGAAAATAGCAGGACTAAACCTTGGAAGAGAGTGAGCCTTCTCAAAAGGTTTTGTGGTAAGATGCCATAAAAACATAGCATAAACTCAAGAGAAAGCAGGAAGAAAAGAAACCACCAAAAATGTCTAAACCTCATCCTTGGTCAGTATGAATGGCTGGTTTCTGTTTCTTGAAGCTTGGGACTTTCCTCTGGACTTTCTCCACTTCAGGAGGCTGACCTCTGACCCCAGTCACATGGGCTCCATACAGACACAGACAGGCAGCAGATGCTAAAGATAACTTACTGTCAAAGAATCACTTGACGAATCCTTCTTCCCCAAGAGAGAAATCAAGTGCTTAAATATTAACTCCAGGACTCACCATTTTATCCGCATCCCAGCAACCAATGGTAGCATTTTTCCAGATGATGGGCCATCATGTTCCATGTTCCCGGAGGCAGTGAGACAGGAAGATGTGAAAAAAAAAATAGAGAGAGAACAGGGTTAGAAAAGGCTCAAGGACTCAAGATGAGGTTGTTACTCTATCCAGGGTGTTCCCAAATCCCATCTCCACCCAACCTAAAAGAGGGGACTTCCACCCCTAGACCAAGCAGAGAGGGGTCACCCAGAATCCCTTCTGACTGGCGATCTGAATTCTTGCATAGGCTGTGAGGCTAAGCACTGCAAGGGAATATAAATAAAAGTTAAAAATATGTTTCTGGGTTCCCTGAGGGACAAGCCTGACTGCATAGGGGTTGATGTCAAAAGTATTCCCTCTCCAGGAAAAAGACAGACGGATATGGCCCTCATGCCTCACTGAACAATGACAGGAGGACTGGAGCCATTACAAGGTCCCCTTTAATTACTGGAGGTCAGGCCTCTATCCCTGCATTGGCAAGATTAGAATCGTCAGGGCCCTTCTATACTTGGAGAAAGGAGGAGATGTCAGGGGCAGCTCTGCTTATACACTGAAGGCCTAAAATCAGTCATAAGCCTAAAATCAGCAATAGGCCTGACATTCATGCCTGCTAATACAAAGTCTTGGGTCTCTATGGAAAAAACACTTAAAAAAAAAAAAACACTAAAAAAAAAAAAAAGAAAAGAAAGAAAGAAAGAACAGGCTCAAGGACTGTCATTACACCCTCCCCCCCCCCCCCCCCCCCCCCGGGAGCAGACAAACTGCCACTCCTCTCTAGGACCCCTCCCCAACTGGACATCTAGAGTTGAGAAGAAAGTGTCTATGGAAACGAGGTAGATAATTCAGGAGCGATACAAAGGGATTGTTTATTAAGTTTTTAATTTAGCAGGTGCAGATAGAAGGAGTGCACGGCGTGCTTCAATGTGCAATAGATGTTTCCAAAAAGATAATAGGGAAGAGTTGAGTGAACAGAGAGGGACATAAAAATAAACAATGCAAGAGGTGGGGGAGGGGATTACTGTGAGGCAGACTTAGACCGCATCCATGGCCTAACCAGAAATGCAGTGAAATTTAGCTGAAAGAACTTTGATTACACCTCTCAAAGAATATAAACTATATGTCAGCTCACACATGCTACAGGCCAGGCCAGGGAGTAGATTTAAATCCTTCAAACACAAGGGAATAAAAATATTACTATCATCTCTTGATCATGATTAGTAAATACGCTTACTAATATGTATCTTATAGGAGTCCAGACCAGAAAAACAAAAACAAAGATATGCCATTAAATTTAAAACTGTAGAAGAACTTAACTGGTTTTAATCAGAAAAACCACAACGACTGCCTTGTCAGAACAGAGATTTCAACAAAGTCCATAAACCACATGGATATGCAGTGGAAGGAAGAGCAAGCCCTTGTGGTAAACAGGTTTTCTGCCACAGGGTCAGGAATTCTGCTAATTTTAGGAGCCTTGGGCCTCCTGGGCTTCTGTCTTACAGAACTATAGATTTGCTCCTTAAACAACTGCTGCCAGCTTGAAGAAAACAAGAAAGATTGGATTTTTTTTTAAAAAAAAAACATGTTTGTGTCAGTGCCTGTGATTTTAGTTCCTTGAAGGCTCCCACTACTGAGGGCCCATTTCTTTTGAGGGCAATCAGTCTAAAGGAAAACAGCCCAGGGATTTAGCCTCTGGCCCCTCTCCCCTCTGTGGGTCCGATGAGAAGAAATCTTATGGCACCCCTGAAGATAGAGCCATCCGAAGTTATCAGTTTCTGGGGACACATCCCCAGATGGAATTCCAGGAGACTCAAAACCCTGTCTGGAAAACCCCTGGGCCTGAGGTGACACTGGAAGCTTCTTCAGCCTGTGCCAAAGGAGGCCCAGACACAGGAAGGGAAGCTGGGAACAACGGGCTGTCCTCAGCACACAATGTCCCCTCCTGGTTCTGACATCAGGTCAGAGTTTAATGTCAATGTGGTCTGAGCACTTTCAACATACAAAGAAAAGCTGGGCAGGTGACAGTAGTAAAATCTTTCCCCTCAGCCTTAGTGAGGTCTACCACAGCACAGGTCTTAAAGAACATTTGCACACTTGTTTCTATAGCAGTGGTACCCACAACAGTCAAATGTGGGACTCGATGGATGTAAGTATCTGCCAATGCGTGAATGGAGGCACACAATGCACTACTCACTTTATAAAGGAAGGGAATCCTGAAACTGTAAAGACACCCCATGATGTGAAGTAAAGCAGACTCAAAAGGCTGACTTAGAGCGACAGAACAGAACGGTGGTTAGCAGGCTGTGGGAGGGAGTGGTGTCTGAGTGAGAGTGTGAAGATTTAGTTTTGGGAGATGAAGAGTCTAGGATACAGGCTGGCCAAGCCGCATGAATGCACACAGCGCTCTGAACTGCACCCTTAAACATGGCTGTGGATGAAGCTGTGGCTGCCTCACAGCGGACCCATCTTTCCCGTAACAGATCCCATAGCAGCTTAGTTTTAATTTAAAAAAAAAACAAAAAAAAAACAAAAAAAACCTCAGCTTTCCTCCCAGCAGATGGTAGGGTAAGAGGAGCTACTCAGTGTGGCAGTGTGTGCTGGAAGAAACCATGTAACAAAAATGTCTACAAAGAGCACAGTCAGGGCTGCTATCAGCCTCCAGCCCAGGACTCACAGAAGACAGGGGGGCCACTGGGCTATGGCTGTGGCCTCAGGGGCATTTTAGCCCTCCTTGAACCTCTAACGCTTTGCAAATTGCTATCTGAGCATGAAAGCTTCTGCACACTGTCTGTAGTCTTAAAATTCAGTCAGAACCTTGGCTTGTGGGTAACATTTTGGTTTTTAATCCACTTTCCTTTATTCAGGTAATGAACACTGAATTTCTTCTTTCCCTTCTCTTCCCCCCCCTCCTCCTCCTCCTTCTCCTCTTCCTCCTCCTCCTCTTCTTCTTCCTCCTCCTCCTCTTCCTCCTTCTTCTTCCTCCTCCTCCTCTCCTCTCCTCCTCCTCCTCCTCCTCCTCCTCCTCCTCCTCCTCCTCCTCCTCCTTCTGGAACTCAAAAAACTTTACTGTACAGGCCCAAGATATCACACAAAGGGCACACTTGATCCTCTGTCTTACACTGAGTATTTTTATTTGGAAGAGGGAGCTGGGAGTGATGGTGCACTTGGGAGGCTGAGGCAGGAGGATCATGAGTTCAAAGCACCCAGGCTAGACTACAGGGTAAAATCAGATGAGTCTTGAAAAAAAAAAAAAAAGAGACAAAACAAGGAGGAGGAGGAGGAAGAGGAAGAGGAGGAAGAGGAGGAAGAGGAGGAAGAGGAGGAGGAGGAGGAGGAAGAGGAGGAAGAGGAGGAGGAGGAGGAGGAGGAGGAGGAGGAGGAGGAGGAGGAGGAGGAGGAGGTGGTAAAACCAAAGACCCAGAGCCAGGAAAGGAAATCCATTGGTACACAGATGAGCTGACAACTGCTACAAAAGCAGTAAGCTCAAACTCAAATATCTGCTTGCAAACCAGGGCCTCTCTCACAGCAGGCTGACTTCGATGGGGTGGGAGGAGCAAACTCCCTCAGGAAAGGACTCTGGGGTGAGAAGTGTGGGGGCACAGGGGTCCTGTTACAAACCAGATGATCTTGAGCGAGCCGCTGCCACAACCATGAGTGAAAAAGGAAAAAAACAGATTCTGAGTTTTTTCATGGAAATGAGGCCCAGAGGACCTCTAAGGGACACAGGTGGCAGAAATGCAGGGTGGACTTTGGAATGTCCTTGTCCTCAGCCCCTCTACAGAGGAGGAGGGTCCCTGTGGGGCAGACGCTGCTGCTTTGGTTTCCACTTAAGTGTATTCCAGTGGCCTCAGTGTTGCAGCGGAAGCCCTATGGTGAGGGTTTAAAGCAGAAATCTACTGAGGTTCTGAGTTTACAGTCTTTTGGCATTAAGGAAGGTCTTAGGATCATGTGCCCACTTGTGACTAAATCCTAGTAGTTTTGGAAGAAAAGGGGGGAGCAGAAAACACATCACACAGTATGGTCCCGGTTCCTTCTAGCCTGTGCTACTGCAGGGTAGGGCGCTAAGGATTCTGGGTTGGAGATGCTTAAGAAGGTCTTGTTAAGATTTCGGTTCTGGGGAGAGGCAGAGTAGAGCTCGAGGAGTACAGAACTTGCTGTTCAAGCAAGAGGACCGGAGTTCAATCCCCAACACCTACACTTCGAGAACGGAGAGTCAGAGTCAGAGACCAGCTGGCCAGTCTAGGTCTTGATCGGTCTTGAGAGAGCTTGTCTTAAACAGGGTAGATTGATCCTGTGTGTGGAACAGCACCTGAGGTTGATGTCCAGCCTCCACACACGTACCTACCCTTCACTCCACTCCCAGATATAGATCTTTGAAGGTGGGATGTGGGCTAGATACATTTTTAAAAGTTATCTAGCTCCTGGTGTCTTATTATACTAACTGTGGGAAATGTAAAAGTAATGTACTGTCTTTTCTATCAGAGTTAAATAAGGCAAAACTTAATTTTAAAAAAAAATTGTAAATTATAATTCTTCCGGGGCCAGCACTTCTTGAAATCAAAACACGTGCGTGAGGTTGCAGGTGACGCTCAAAATCGCATTCTGCTTTTTCAAGTGTGACACTTTTAAGAAGACCAGCAAGAGCAGGCTTGAGGCCAAGCTCTGACCACTCTGAGTGAGACACAGGTCCTCTAGAATTAGAAATAAAACCTCAGTGGAACCCTGGGGTCTGAGTCTGGGCTACCCCAAAGTCTATGAACACTTCAGCAGACATAACACTTTGGCCATGTTATATTTTGGGACCCAGACCCGGTTACAACAGTAACACAAAAGAGACGGATGCAAACAGCATTTTCTTCTATTCCTGTGTGGTTGCCGGGCCGCCTCTGCCTCCCCCTCCGCCTCCGCCTCCGCCTCCGCCTCCCCCTCCCTCCCCCTCCCCCTCTCAGATTATAATTTAGTCAGAGCATTTCTTAATTCTCTTTCCTGTCTCTAAACCCTCCCATAAGCCCTTTCCCTGTTCTCCTTTAAATCTGTGGCATCTTTATTTTTATCTTATTTAAATTTTTACTGTTACTGCACACAAATAAGTATCTTTAACTCTACCTGTTCAGTCTGTGCACTATGACTCAGTAGATGTTTTCAGGGCTAGCCATTTGATACTTGCTGATCACTTTTTAATCAAAGTCCACGGGTCTAAGGTAGTGGTGCTTACAGTAGGGTCCAGTGTCTTGGGTACCCCTAAAATGCAGTGGAGAAGTCAGAACAGTTTTTCTGGTCACACTTAGACATTATCTCCCTTTTGTTGTCCCATGAGGATCATGGCAGTTTATAGAAGGCCTGCGCTATCCTAACTTCCATTTTTAAATTTATATTTATTTATTTATATTATATATGTGCGTACACTGTCGCTGCCTTCAGACACACCAGAAGAGGGCATCGAACCCCATTACAGATGGTTTAAGCTACCATGTGGTTGCTGGGAACTGAACTCAGGGCCTCTGGAAGAGCAGTCAGTGCTCTTAACCACAGTGGCATCTTTCCAGCCCCCTAACTTTCATTTTTAATGCTGAAATAGAAGTAAAACTCCCTACAGTCAAGCCAAAAATGAATAGATTTACAATACCACTCTTTTAATTTAATTTTTTGAAGCTTTTATTTATGTGTACGGGTGTTTTGCTGCACACATATCTGTGCATCATGGATATGCCTGTTGTCCAGAGGCCAGAAGAAGTTGTTGACCCCCCAAGACTGAAGTTACAGATGGTTGTGAGCCACAGTGTAGGTGCTGGGAGTTGAACCTGTATCCTCTGGAAGAACAGCCAGTGCTCTTAACCACTGAGCCATCTCTCCAGCCTCTACAATGCTACTCTATACTCAGATTTATTTTTATTATGGAAAACACAGGCAGCCTTGAAAAGTATTTGTGTGAAGATGAGATGAATTTATTATCTGCAGTTTGCAATTCATTCGAAGGGAATGTTACTAAAGCTCTTTTTAAGCAGTCCCTAGTGTCCTTAGCACGCACAGCATACATAAACAAATATTCTTTGTAACCTTTGATGATCTACAGGTATCACTCCTTCATATATATATGTGTGTGTGTATCATATATGTGAATATATATGAAGTATATATATGGCACCATACACACACGTGCATATATATATATATATATATATATATATATATATGATGCTGGACTTGTCAGCTGTCAATTTATTGTCACAGTCACTTACATCAACAAATCTCCACTTCCCTGGAATGCCCCTCAAGGGCTTCAAGAGTAACTCTGCTGCAAGATGAGACAGACAGGAGAACTGAAACTCATTTTAACACCACCTCTAGCTAATCTATGGGAAATGCATCTAGAGGCGCTTCCTTCTCTTCCTTAGTACTTCCTGTGTTCCTCAACAGCCAGAATCAAGGTCAAGGCTCCTGTTCGGGAAATCCTGCACAGGGCTGAAGAAAATCCACCACTTCTGAAAAGAGGGGCTTTCTCTGATGCCCACACCGCTCTGTGCCTCCCTTTGGGTTCTTTCCCATGTCTCCTCTCAGAAGTCATTGCAGACTTAATCTCTTCTCAAGGTTCTTGTGTTAAAGAAAGAAAGAAAGAAAGAAAAAAAAAAAAAAAAAAAAAAAAAACCAAACCAATAAGCTTCAGCTCCAATAAGAAGCCAGGGGCAAGAAAAGCTGGTGGCACAGTGAAGGCCCAATGTCTGACTTAGAGCTAACGGTGTTGGAAGGATAAAAATAGCTCTTTTAATATTCGGTCTGCGGGGATAAATCACACCTGAAACTGTGATTATGATTTTAATAACAAATTGAGGGTTGTGTGTTAGTAGAGAGAAGTGGCTGGCCGTGACAGGGTTGGCAGTGTGTGAAGACAGAGTACTTACTTAGCAGGGGACAAGGCTAAACGTGACAAAATATTTCACTGACCGACATTCTCCAAAGATGCCTGCTGGAAACTCAAGTCACAGAAAGGATAGGTTACAGTCTAAGCAAAGAGACGGAGAAGTAGTCAGAACCAGGTTAGATCCTCCCAGAGGCTTAGGTGATCCAGGCTTGGTTCTTAGGGTGGGGCACTTGAGAGGTAATGAAGCCTGTGTAAGGTAGGACTTAGAGGGAAGTATTCAGGTCAGGTCCCTCAGAGGGAATGGTCGGACCCTCACACTGTACTCTCTCTTGCTTCTAGACCGTGCATCCAGTACTATAGCACACTCCCGACATAATGTTCCACCTCTCCACAGGCTTAAAAGCGATGGGTCTACTCAATGATGGAAAGAAATTTTCAAAATTTTGGATTCAAAGAAAACTTTTCTCTCTGTAAGTTAATCATCTCAAGTGTTTTGTTATAGCATTCGAAGCTGACATTGTTGCAGAATTCCTCCCTTGTTAGACAATATGTCTAATGGACTTTCAATGTTATTATAGCAAGTTATAGGTAAGATTTGGTATTGTCATAAAAGCCTCTCTGGCAGCTTACTATAGTTTATACTGTGGTAATTTGTCTTTACCTACTAGGTCTCTCTGTAACATGATGAATACCATTTTTATTCACTCATATGTTCCCATATCCTGTGTTGCCACCTTGCTTATAAAATACAATACTTGATTAATGAATATCAAATTAAAGGATACACACAACCTGTACTTGCTTTGGGTCCCCAGACACTTCACTTTTTATACAGAGTGGAAGAATTCTGTATTTACCAATCCTCTCTGTAAATATAATTAATTCAGATTGCCTTCTATGTATTGCCTAGACCAGCATAAGACATTGGTTGTTTTATTTAATAAAAAAGAGAGAGAGAGAGAGAGAGAGAGAGAGAGAGAGAGAGAGAGAGAAGTTAATAAATTTTGTGTAAGGAGTGTATCCTGGAAGGTAAAATACTCTGACTGATAGAGTGTATCTGAGCCTTGTGGACTGTTGCTAGACAGCAGAGGAAGCACTATGGAGGGGTACTGTGAAGCTGTTCTCAACAGGGTCCTACCTTAGGCTGTCCATGTGGAGAGACATTTAACTTCCTACCCCAAGGTCTCACAACTGATCTTAATAGTTTCCACTAGCTCAAGACCTAACCACATATATATATAACATTATATATATATATATATATATATATATATATATATATATATAACCATATATATATTAACATTTCTTCTCTAGGCAAAGAATTCAAAATTGTGGACCACAAGAATACTTTTCGAAAAATGAGTCATCTTTCTGTACACGAGGATGCCTGTATTCAGAAGGTAGCTCTCTGCCTCTTATCACCCACCCCTAGGCTTTTAACCCAAAAGGCTAAAGAAGCCAGAGGCCAAAAGCAGGTGACATTTTCATGCTCTAGAAAGCAAAATGTGCAACATCCATTAAGCTAAGGGCTGTATAGCCATGGCTTTTCTTCTGCCTTGAGGAATACTCAGAAAGGGGTTGTTACTTCAGGGGTAATGTCAAGGTTTAACAGAGACAATGGGCTACAGATGGGAATGGCTATGTCGGCAACAATTCCAGCCGGGGTCAAAAGGTCACACAGCCACTGGAACCAACTTTCTCCCCAATATGAATGTGGTGCGTGGGAAAATAAAGGCCTTCTAAACATCCCAATGTCACTGACCTTGTCTCCCCCAGTCTCTGATGCTGGCTTGCTTATATCACTTGCAAACGGATACTTTACTAGGTCAATGCCAAAAACCAAACTCCTGAATCCAGTGTGTATCTTTTCAAACAGAGACAAGTCCACGCAGTTGAGTACTACACCATAAATCGCCACAAAGCAACTTCATGTGCACAAACTCAGCTCGCTTCCACGACGAGGCCATCCACGCAGCAAGACAACGTCTGCGTTTCTTGTATAAATAACTAAGAAAAAGGGTGCGCTTAGCATTGATAGAATGCACACATTCAAAGATCCCCTGTTGTTCAGCGTTAATGTTCATCTTCAGAGATTCCCTGTTTAGTGTTAAGGGTGCAATCCAAGTGACTGCGTGGTAAGGGTGGGCGTGGGGAGATGATAAAGATATTTAAAACATAGCTGGTCAAATCAGCCACTAAATCATCTTGAATAATACAAAGCTGTCTATGGGCTTCCATTTCAATTCTAAAGCAGCATGCAAAACCAAGCTGGGTAAAACAAACAGACAAAAAGGCAATTAGCCTTACAATATCTGGCTTGTGGTTGTTAAGAAAAATTTTGGAGGTGGAGGTTAGCACTTGGTTAATCTTTAGGGAAGGAGATGTTTAATTGACCCATTAGCTTCCCCAGAGAGCACATGATATGGTCTACTGAATGCCTGCTACACTCTCTGACCTCACCCTGCCCCCCAGATGTAGCCTAGCAAAGTCTAATGGCGGATGGGGGGGGGGGGTGTCTGTCCTCTTCCATTTCAAGGCTTTCGTTCCACTGTCAAATCTGCTCCTTAGTCTTGATAGAATTATGCTTTTGGTGAAAGTAATGATTTTATAGGTCAGAGACTTTTCTCCAGATCAGCTGTATTCTAGGCATCAAGGAAAGCAGTGGATACAGAGACCTGGTCCTTCAGCCCAACTGTCCCTGGAAGCATTACATAAGGGGATCGCAGCAGGAATGTGCCACTTGCTACGTCCCAGCAGGACCAAGAGGCCTTTTATCTTCCCTTAGGGGAACTGTCAGATATAACCACCACTCCTCTTATGCCACATGGAGGCCAGCTCACAGAGTTTCAAGGATGTGCTAGCCTTTGGTTATTCATTTGTCCCTTTTAATTTATTCTAGAGAGTTCCTTCTGCTGTGCTTTGAAGGAAAAATATTATCTATAGTCTCTCTGAATTCCTTCAAACCCAGGAAGAGGTAACAGGAGAGGAATTTACAGGAAGACCCTCAGATAACATAGCAAGCAATGATAGTTGAGTTAATTCAGAGTAATAACATTTTATCAGCCATCGGCTAGGTCTGTGTGACAACTACCTAGAGAACTCAAACCCTAATGATAGTTGTATATCATTGCTGTTAAAAGAATTGTGTAGAATTTACGTAGCAAAAAAAAATTTACATGTTCAAAATGATGCTGTCCTTCCCGTATGTCCAAAGTGTGTTTCAACAGCACAGGACTGTACAAAACTGTCCAGCTCAAGCTGTTGTCAGGGTGAGGAAACAGCAGTCTTCTGTCCGTGGCAGCGCTCGAGGACTACAGATTTGAAAGCTTAAGCAGCTGTGAGTCCGCCATAAAGAAGCACAAACTATCATCAGGGGAAATTAGGCAATGATGGGCCTGCAATCTGGAAAGCAATGTTGGGCTTATCTTTCCTGAAACATACCTAGTCATCCTCTAACTGTGTGCTGCAGAGACCAAAGCAGCGCTCAAACACTGTGTGAGGGAACCTGCAGGGAGGAGCGTTTCCATACTGAAGTAGAAGAGATTAAACAAAACACCAGGACACTTTTCCCTCAGAGAGGAGCTGTGGCAACTGTGTCACCCCACACATTCGGTGACGTCACTCACTGTACCATTACCTAAGTTGTTCCAATCTCTGATCCATTTTTTTTAAAAAAGGAAGCAGCTAAGAATAGCACAAATTATTCATCCTTTATAAATACAATCTGGAAGATGCTGCGACACAATAATATTTCCCAAGACTCACACGTTTCTCTGAAAGAAAAGCATCCCACTCGTCTGACCGTTTAAAAATAACATCTGAGGCCTGCAAGTGGGCTCAGCAGGTACAGGGGCTTGTCACCAAGACTGAAGACTTGAATCTGAGCCTCAGGATCCACATCGTGGAAGGAAAGAATGTACTCCTGCAAGTTGTCCTCAGATAGCCACAGGAGTACCAAGGCACATGGATACCCCTCTCCTACAACACACACACAAAATACATACATACATACATACATACATACATACATACATAGATGTCAAAAATGTATTTTCAGGCTTAATATTCCAAGATTTAACCATTATTAAAAAGAAGAAGAAGAGTGTAAGGAAAGAAGCCGGAAGAATGAAGACACAGAGTGACTCTAGGTCACTATAGAGTGTGGTGCAGTACAGAGGCTTCTGGGTTGACACTCTTAGAACTTTGGTTCTCTGGGGTCATCCAATGCTTCCCCTAGAGGGCTAACTTCCCCAGCTGTTCTTCATGGAATCATCTGTGGTTTCCCCGTTTGCTTGGTGAATTCCAAAATGTCTTGACCTTACATGTTATATATCTTAGTTTAGACATTCACAAGGACCACTGGACCTCATAGTGTCACAGAAAGCAGTGGGCCTGAGTCCTCCACCATATCCAGATGACATAGAAGCCAGAAACAGAGCCTCCCAGCAATCCTGTTGCCAGAGAACTGCCAGCCATGTGAACTTACTAGTATCCACCAATGCCTTTGGCTCTTTGATGTTTGATGTTATTTTGTTGACCAGAATAGGAGCATATTAGAAAGACAAGGTACATTTAACACAGGGATGTTTCTGTTTCACAGTCAAGGAAAAAATTCCTGACCCATGGTGGGAGGATTTGACTGTGGTAAGAATTACATCATTGCAGAAGAAAGAGTCCCAAAATTATGGGTGTGTTTACACCTTAAACTCTTGTAACATGGTTACATCAGTATCATATGTGTGTGTATATATGTGTATATATATGTGTGTATATGTATATATATGTGTGTGTATATATGTATGTACATATGTTTATATATATCTGTGTATATATGTATATATATGTGTGTGTGTGTATGTATATATGTGTCTGTGTGTGTGTGTATTTCAAAAAAATAGGACTACTCAAAAAACCACTAAAAATGGAAGTACAGAAATTTTATCTAATTATTTGACAATACAATAATCTAGATCAGAGAGAATAAATTCACTGTAGCACAGAGCTAATCCTTGAGGCTTATCACCCGCTCCAAATCGAATGATCCAGAAACACAGGATGAGTGAATCAACAAAACAGAGAGTAGTCATGTGCTTTTGAGGCGCAGAAATGTTTTGCATGAGGATTATCATGTGTATCGACCCAGGGCTAAGGTTTAATTCTGGATAAGACTAAAAGTAAGCAGACATATAGGTACCATCAAAAGGGTAAAGTGTAAATATTGAAAGTGAAAGTTAATTTGTTAAAATGAATGGTGAATTAAATATCAGTGGTGTATCTCACATAGAAAAAGGAGCCGAAATTTCGTGAATAGTTAGTTTGCACTTAGTGGGTGCTTAGTGGGTACTTTTACTCATTTTATGAGCACTGGCACGTCCTACAGCAGCTCTGCAGGTAGGTATTACCAACGCAGTTCTACAGAAGAATGTGCAGCTCAGAGGCCTTGGGAAATGTACCCCAGACAGTGAGCACCTGCAGTTGGGAACAGTGGCAGCTAGTGTGCACCCCGTGTGTGTGGCAAGTGCCCATATGTCCACATTGCTCATTTTAATATTGCATCACCATCTGTAGGCCAGATACAGGTAAACTTAAGTTGTGATTGTTCAACTTGGTCCTGAGGCTAAACGATATGGAGCCAGTGGGAACTGGAATTTGAATTTTGATCCCTTTTCCAGGGATCCTGATAATGCAGCTTGATCTTCTCCTAAGATGCTGGGCAGGGTCAGGAGCCATTGCTCTGGCCAGCTGTGAAGTGTGCTGGGGCGCTAAGCGCTGGTACCTCGGGCTAGATGTATTAAAATCACTGCCAGCTTAAAATATTTTCAACTTACAATGGTTTCTCAGGATATAACCTCATCATAAACCTCTGAATGCTTACACATTCTCATTTGTATATATCATCCTATTCACCGTGCAAATTTAAAGGGGTACCTGACATTCAAAGAAAACACCTAGGTGGAATAAAAATGTATTTTATTCTGTGGGAGCCTTTACATCAGACCTCCAGCTTATTAAAACAACCGCAGCCCAACCTGAGTCCCGTTCTTATTAATCGACTGCAGAATTTGGTGTCGGTTTGCAGAGAGACAGACAGGTTTTCTTCTTTCTGTTGTTTTGGGTTTTGTTTGTTTTTAAGTTGAAGGTGGTGATGTGTCATGGCTGCACTAGAGTGCCGGTCCAATCTCATAAATATTTCCCGTTGTAGTTTTATGGGGGGTTGTGGAGAGAGCTGTATGCTATACTGCTGAACTTGCATAAAACTAGCAATCAAACTGCTGCGAATGCCTCACGTCACCGATAAAGCACATCCACACATAAGCTGTCATTTGGTTTTTGTGCCCTCTATGGGAGGTGGGAAATTCAGTTATGGCCATTTGCCAGTGAGGAAGTTGAGTCCAGGAGAGGCTCAGTAACCTTCCAGAAGACTTCCTTGTGTGAGCCACACATGTGTAGCCAAATATCTGCACACAGTGAGCGGACAGCATTGTTTCCACTCTGTGATGTACACCGTTCAAACACCACACGCCCAGTGCAGATTCGCTGGTGCAACGGCTTTACACACTCATAGACACACAGTTGCTCTGATTCCAGGACAGGTTTGAGTACATAACTCTAACATTATAATAAGGTCATTAATTCAGTATTGAAAGCTTCAATACTGGACTGTGTCAATCCCACCATGAGCAATGGACTGTTGTCTTAGTCACTGTTCTGTTGCTGAAAGCTACATCCTGATCCACAAGCAGGAGAGGAAGGGGGGGGGGAGAAGAAAAGAGTAGAGAAGAGAGGGGAGAGGGATGAGGCGAGAGAGAGAGAGAGAGAGAGACACCAGCATAGACTTTTGACACCTCAAAGCTCACCCCCAGTGACATACTTCTTCCAACAAGGCCATACCTCCTAACCCTTCTAAACCTTTCAAACAACTCTACTCCTTGGTGCACATTCAAATATGTGAGCCTATGGGGGCCATTCAAACCACCACCACTCTTAACAAGGATCTGATGACCGTAGAGCCATGTGCTCAAGGTTGAAGGTTTGTATATTGAAGACTGTGTGGAAGCATTTTTGTTGCTGGCCTGGATATTGAAACCAGCAATCTCTTTATAATAATTTTCCACACTTGACTTCAGACATTTAATATGCCCATGAGAAATGGCTTCAGCTTTTCACTCTTAAAAAAAAAAAGGCATACAATCACAAGAAATCCCTCATTTCTAAAACTTGGAAGAAACAGTTTCATCTAAGACCTGAGGCATTTCAATATCCATACAACACCAGCAAATGTGTGCATGATGCCACTCTGTAAATCACAGGAATCAGATGTAAAGCTTCCACAGAACGATTGAATATGAGACAAACCATAGGCCCCCCCCACGTTCAGAGTCTTCTCCCGGATTTCTGGGTGCATCCTGCACTCCATGGCACCTTGCCCAGCATTTCCCATTTTTCTTTCATCCCAATCACTATCATCTTGGTGGCCAGTATCTATTCTGTTTTTCAAAGCGCAGTGGCGCTCACATGGCTATCCTCTCATCTGTACAATGAAGAGATTCTTCCTCTTCTGAAAACTCAAATTATCCATGTAATTAGACAAACGAGGTAGAGGATAGTTTTTGAAGTTTCTAAATAATGGCTACTGCCTATCAGGATTTGCTCAATAGCTCCTTCTTCCTCCTCCTGACTTGGGTAGAACACTTCCCTTCCCTTTTCTGTTACCACCTCTTCTAAAGTATCTCTGGACAGTCATCTACTCTGTGGGAACTTATGAAGAACCCTTATGGTGGGTACAGTTTGGTATGAACAGGATGAAGATCATAGACATAAAACCTCAGCTCTCTATTGACAGAGTGCAGCATGGGACAAAAGCATTCTAAGTGTCATAGGCAAGGAAAGACAGAGGAGATGTGAAACTTGTACTTCCTTGTAGACGTGAAACCTCACAAGGGTGGCAGTGCTTGAACTTGATCTAGAAAACAGGTGCTCAAAATGGACAAGATAGAATGAAGGACACAGGCATGAACATGAAACAAGAGTGAAACACAGTACACATAGGCATTGCTGAGAGTTGTTATGGACCCATGGGGACAGTAAGGTATGTTAAATACAGGATGCCGAGGACAAGGCTAAGAAGTAGGAGGATTTTTGAAGGAGGGAGTAGTATGGTCAAAACCACACTGCTCAAGAGCTGGTGTGATCTAGAATAATAGCGTTGTGGTCTAAGCAGGAGCAAAGGAGTGGACAGAGAGACTGACGGCCTTGTAACTGGAAGACTGGAGTAGCTGGCTTTGCCACCCAGTACTGACATTTCTGTGGTATGTGTTTATTGGGGAGCCGTGCATGGAAAGGAAGCCGTGAAAGATGAAGACCAGTTTCTGTCTGGGGTGACTCAGGACATGGAGGTTTTGAGGTGGGTGTAGAGAGAGTGAGATGTCTAGACTCATTTAGATTGAGGTGGGTGTGGGACATCTAGATGGAACACTCACTTGGAACTCAGAAGAGCAAGTGAGGCTAGATTTCTAATGGACGTCAAATCATTACAGTCCAGATCTGGCAGTCATTCACCCAGCCAAGAACCTCTTCCCATTCTGGAAGCCAGTACCTATTTCTGGAGTGCTAACCTGAAGGCCATGCCAAGAAACAGATGTTGCACTGTACATGTGTGTTACTGAGTTCACCAAAAGCCTCTTTGTACACTCATTACAGATGGTGAGTCTGGGGTCTTAGATACATAGAATGGGCCATGGCAGGAGCAAGGAGTCCAAATTCTGGATCACTCTCCTTTTAATAGAATTAGGGTTATTGACATACCCACCACCTCAGATATACAGGAAACAGTCTCTCTCTTTCTCTGTCTCTCTTTGTCTCTCTCTGTGTCTCTGTCTCCCCTTCTGCTCTCCCCCTCTCTCTGATTCCAGACTCTCAGTGTGAAAGACTGGTAAAAAAAAAAAAATCATTTGACTGAATTCTACTTGACTAAAATGCCCAGAGAGGTCCCCAATCATGCCCAGTACGATTTGCCTGGACCACCATTGGATTTCACCGAGTTAACTGCTCCCTCCGTCATGACACGGCATCCTAAGATAGGCTTCTTTCTTTCAACTCCATGTCTTCAATTATTTCCACAGGATACTGTCCCTTGTATTAGCTGTAGGTTGTAACACATTTAGCTTTTCAGAACACAATTCTAGACATGCATCCATCTTTCCTTTTATGTAACATCATCAAAGCAGTAAAGTTCCCTGAATAAAATGTTCATGTGCTACAGAACCAGCCTTAAGCCAAAACAAATGCTTTTCTTCTCCTTGGCCACTAGGGTGACCTGACAAGATGACGGGTCATAAACCCTGCCTCTTCACTATCTAGATTTTCCCATCTCAATTGTGAAGATTAGGTTCGGTGCCTTTCAAAATCTGCTGTCTCATTAGCCAGGAGCTTCTCAGTGAAGTCATATTTTCATCTATTTACTTGTCTATATTTAAACTGACAGATTATGACTGGATGTATCCACAGTGCAGAGTGCGATATGTCAATGCATGCTTACAGTAAGCAATTAGATAAGGCAGAGTAATCGACATATTCATCACCTCAAATCGTCATCATGTCTTTGTGTTAGGAGCATTCACAGCGGTCTCTTACTATCTTGAAGCATTTGACAGCTCAATTTTAACTATGGTCATTCTACTAGGTCAGAGGACTCTAGAAGGCGAGTCCCTGGTAAAACTGCAGTTTTACACTTGTTGACCGACCCTCCTTCCCCTCCTCCCTGACCAGTCTGCTACTTTCTACTTCTGTAAGATCAATTCTTTTTCTTCCACATCTGGGTGAGATCATGAGGTATTTGCGGAAGTTCCATCCTTCCAATGGTGGTTCTCACTACCTTGGTAAGCCACCTCTGAATCAGAAAACCCTTTAATCTCATTTGCTCAGTCTCACACTTCTCTTCTAAGTGTCTCAGATAGCTCTGAAGTTGCAAATTAATTCTTACAGACAGAGTTGTAGGGGAATTATTATTCTCCTTGTAGCTGAGGAAGTGGCTGTCTGGACCCGACTGTGACTCATCTCACTCTCTGGATCTCTTTTTAATGAACCATTCACAGCCAGCCTGCCCTCACTTAAAAAAAAAAAAAAATCCTATACAAACCATACTGTTTTTTGTTGTTGATCTTTTTTCAAAGTTTCTTTTTGTGTTTTCAGAAAAAAAATCTGTGCTACTATGTAGCATATTGTAAGAGGGTGAACTGTTTGGGGCTGGGGTAATATGAAGAACCCATGGCTTTTTTTTTTTTTTTTTCTTCTTTTTTTGAGAAACAGAGGCATGGGGATTTTTGTGTTAGTTACTTTTCTATTCTGTGGCTTAACGCTGTAACAAAGACAATTTATAGAAAAAAATATTTAATTGGGGTAACTGTTTCCAAGGGTTAGAGTCCATGATGGCAGGAGGAGTAGCTGAGAGCCCCCCCCCCCCATACCTCCTCCAACAGGTCACACCTCCTAATCCTTCCCAAACAGGTCCACCAATTGGGACCAAGCATCCAAACATATGAGCCTGTGGGGGCCATTTTCATTCAAACCACCACAGATGGCACCAGAGTTTTTCAGAGAGCTCAGTGTTTTAGACTAGGCCATGGAGCCCAAAGATGGAAGTGTATGGGCCAACTTAACACAGGCTGGTGTACTTCTCGCTTGTCTGTATAGTCCTCCAAGGGACCTTCTCTTTTTTAAGACACAAACCACAAGACCAGTCCTTCCTGGTGGCTCCCTGATTGCTGTTGCTCACAGCTGAGAGCTATTAATTTCCCTGCCTGCCCACACAACAGCATCAAGATCATGTTTCCTTTGTGGATCCACAGAGTGTAAGCTTAATGTGTTTATCCTCCAACAGCAATGCAATACACCTAAAAGTAGTGAGATCCCCATTTCTAGAGGCATTCAACCAGGGACCATTATAGACTTTAAGCAGCTATATCATCTGGGGTCCTCCCCACCCCCTCATATTATGTAATTGCCTATGTGCCTTCTCATTTGAATCAATTTCACCAGTGCCAGATTTTAAATATATGTAACTAGATAGTGCACAGAGGTCCTCAAAAGATAATTATTATCAATGGTTTAAAGTGATTTCAGTAATGATCAAGTCCGGAGTTGATCTTAAAAATTATTACAGGTCTTCCCAGGTCAGTGGTTTTCATTATGAACATCAGTTCTCATGTGTTGGGTAGACACCTACTTGTGAGTGAAAGGGTCCCACTTTTAACAGCCTGTGTCCCAATGAAAGGGATAGGGCCATTGTCTGGACGGAGATGTCAAGGTATAAGTATAGCTTCTCTGCTTCTTAGCACAAAAAAATGCCCATTCCAAAATTCCCAGCAAAAAGACCAGTAGCGAGGTCTAACTTCTCTGTGTCAACTTAGGTCTGAACTGCGAAGGAAACAACTCGGAAATGCCTATGGACAACAAGGTAAGGTAGAGACCTAGATCCTAGTCCGAGCTGGAATCTTTCCTGTTTCAAATCTTATTCAACCAACTCCCAACCTTCCCCCCTTTCCTAGATAGTCGGGTTTCCAGCCTGGCCTGTGCAAATCTTAACCTATTCTCCACTAACTGCCAAAAGAGATGCAGGGTATGGGACCTACTCGGCTCTACTAGATTATACAGTCTGTTTGTATTCAAATGGAATTTAGATTTAAATCGCAATCAGATCAGGGATTTACAGTCCTTTCTACTTTCATTCGTTTTTGTGGATTTCAGTCCTCTTCCGGCCCAGTCTTAATCCAATGCACTTCAGAGAGAATTACGTGCGTGACTGACCAGCCCAGTGTCGGGTGAGGGTGAGGCAGGGTGTATATTAAACACCAAGTCCACTTAGGAGAGAGCCCAAGGCCGGATCTGACCTCTCCTCTGGGTTGGGTTGACCTTAATTCCCCTGGGAACCCTTGGTATTCCACCTGCCCTCTCAGCTACACGTGAGGTCATAGATGCCCCTTGCCTTTGAGTGCCTTTTGGGGGTCTACGTCTGCTCCCAGGGAGAGTTCACCGCGGGGACCCACGCTTTCTCAGAAGAGGCTTCAGGCGAGTGAAAACCCTGTCATCTTCCCTTGTGCAGAAGGAAAAGCAAAACCCACCAGCAGCGGCGGCTCCAGTCAAATGCACCGCGTGGCTGCAGCTCTTAAAGCCGCAGAGGCGGTCACTAAGCAGTACAGACCCGGTTCTCAACTTCGCCTGCGACTCAAGTACCCCAGAACCAGACTCAGCTTCCAGACTGGTGTTTCTGCTCACAGATCCCAGCTCCAGGAGTCCCCGGCTAACCCAGTGCAGCTCTGCCCTGGCACCCCCTGCAGCGGAGCGCGCTAGGTGCTCGCCCGCGCACCTCTGCCTTTCTTGCTTCTGAGCCGGGCGCGCCCTAGGGAGTTCTGAGCCTTGAACTTCTGCTTTCCCGGTGACGCGACGCCCTCCCGGGAGCCCAGTCAACCCCCTCCTACACCCAACTGAGGTCCTGACAGCCGGATCCTGTGAAGATGAAATGCCCGGCGAGGGGAGCTCCCCTGCATTTTGAAAAACAGCTCGCGAACGCCTGGATCCCTCATCCCGCAGTCTCCAACCAAAAGATTTTCATCTCTGGACAGGCTTAGATGGAGGGGACCGGAGTTCGAGAGCGAGAGGAGCCTGAAGCCTCGTGTTACGAGATACCCAACAACTGGTTGGAGCATCTCATCGCAGTTGGCTGCAAAGGGCGGCAGACACACACATGGGCGAACGAACACACACACACACACACACACACACACAGAGGAAAGCAAGCATACCCTTCGTGTAAGGAGCCCGGAACTCGGAGGTCAAGCCACTGACCACCCACGCTGGGCTGAAGTGCTAAGGTGGAGACGAAGGTTCTGGCCCTCAGCTTCAAGTCTGGCACCTTCTTAGGAGGCTTCCCAATTCCACCCAAGATGGGCAAAATCTAAGTTCCAAGATTCCCTCTTTGGGCAAAGGGTTTGAGCATCAGGGAACACGAAGGGCACTGGAAAGAGAGTCTTCCCAGAGAACTAGCCAGGCTCACAACCAGGCGGCAGGGGCCATGGAGTCCTACCCCCAAGCGCCCCAACTCCTGCAAGGGCAGAGAGCAGAGTGACAGCAGCCACTATTGCGCGCGTTGGTACTGGCACGAAATCTCCGAATCCGCTGGCTAGGCAGCCAGTGCCGAGGGGTGGAGGCGAGAGGGAGGAGGAGGAGTTGCCTGAGCAGAGAGGGATGACGTCCTCCAGAGCCTCTGGCTCCTAGGGACAGAGATTCGCGAGCTCTCCGGGTCCAGCGCACTAGGTCGGGGGAAAGCGATCTCTGGGGAGCCGCGCCCCACTGTCGCTGCGGCTTCAACGCGGCGAACTGGGGGCCGAGTCCCGCCAGAGTGTAAGCCCGCAGGCAACCCCAAAACACCTTTCTGCGGGTCTCTCGACTCCGAGCGTTCGCTTCGTAGAACCTACGCATTCCAGAAGGGCGCTAGCAGGTAGCTTTCAGCCCGGCCATTCTCACCTCTTTCCGGCTTCTCAGGGATCGACCTCAGCCAAGGGCAGGCGCCCCGGCCACTGCCCACGGGGTAAACCGGCTCACTGCACTGGCCCCTGCTGCAAGGAAGGAGGGGACACACGGGTGGAAAGGCGCTCACCTGGATAGCAGAAGCCTTGTTCTCGATTCCTTGCTGAACCTGTTCCCAGCCCCCAGGCACAACCTTCCTCAGAGAAAACAAAGTAGCGCAAGGGCACCGAGACAGAGCGCTGCCCCTAGTCCCCGTACAGCGGCTGTTCCCTTCCGCTTTTCTCCGGTCTGAGATCGGACTCAGCGGCGGGAAAGGGCTCCCAGTGGCTGCAAGGGGTTGCCAGACCCGGGTTTCTCCTGCAGCGGTGGCAGCAGCGCCTCCAACTTGCCACCTGCAGCGCGCGTCGGGCGCCTGTGACTACCGGTGCCGCTCAGCCTCAGCTGACCCGCCCTCCGGCTGCGCTAGTTGGCTGCGCCCTGCTCCTGGGCGGACCTCATGCTCGGCTCCGCCCTCCACCGGCCTCTAAACAGGGAGCGCTCGCAAAGTCTTTATGCCGGGCTTCCTTGGGCTTGCTAGCCAGCAGTCTTTGCAAGCAGGGAGGGATCCTTCCTATACATACCCAGACACAAAAGTGCACACACAATTCTATGTTTGTAAAGACTAGAGGACGGAAAGGGTTCGTGCGTGATACCCCTTCGTGTATTTGAGTGTTTGAACAAGTGTTTGACGGTGGCACTGAATTTTTGCAATCTCTGGAAAGACTTAAAACCACTGCAGCAATGAGTCAGGGATGGAGGCCAGAAATTGGCTTGGGGATGCCTTGGGTATGTTTCACCCTCAAACAGTATAGTGCTGCTGTTGTTCTTATTCCTCAGGGGTCTCAGCACCTACCCCCATAAGTGGCCTGAAGGCAGATTTATGTCAGCTTCTTGCTTTTAAGATACTGCCTTTGGTTTACAGGGTCCCAGCCATGCAAGCCCATGCCTCATGGCCATGCATTTACACAGCTTGTACTTTATATGACTCTTTAGGCCTTTGTGGGTTAACAGTGGTTATATTATCTGCGGTTGTTTTGTCTTTACATCTACCCCGGACACCAAACCCCCAGTGTACCTTCACAATCTGCCTAGGCCATTCAGGTACATCCCTCTTGCACTTTGCCTCTTAACAGCTCCTGGAGTAGAGCCTTTTGGAAAACTGATTTGGTAAAGCCTTCTCAGGGATAAAAGATTATATATATAATATATATATATTATATATATATAATATAAGCATGCAATAGTGGCTGCTGTCACTCTGCTCTCTGCCCTTATATATTATATATTATATATTATATATTATATAATATATAATATATTATATATTATATATTATATATTATATATTATATATTATATATTATATATTATATATTATATATTATATATTATATATTATATATTATATATTATATATTATATATTATATATTATATATTATATATTATATATTATATATTATATATTATATATTATATATTATATAATATTATATATATATATATATATATATCCACCACAGGCACAAGTCTGAAGAGCCATCCAATTAATCAGAAACATCTGACTCTCGGGTGTCTCTATGAGAATGTGCTACACTGCCAAGTGCCTATCAGTTTAGAAACATTTAAAAATTAACTGCCCAAATAGCAGTTAATGGTCCATTAGGGAAATGTCCATGCCTGAGAGTTGCAGGTGTGACCCTGTTAAGTGTAACTAGAATGTGCACATGTTTTATGAAATTCTCTCTGCCCTGAAGTGATAGAAAAGACGATTAATGAACTCAGACATTAGGAGCTTAGAGTGGGCTGCACTAGGGGTAATTAGTACCCCACATGCTGACTTCCTGTCAAATATTGGTTAATGCTACTTTGTAACAACAGGTATATTATCTGCTACTTTGTAACAATGATTTCCTAAAGTTACAGTAAAGAGTTTGTTTCTTGAGACCTCATGAAAGGTCCACCTTGGGGACCTAGAACACTCCCTTGCTACCCACAGAGAATATTTACTGTCACACTGGGCAGTAAAGCATTCACCTGGAGATCTTTCAGCAACTCCGGCCCAGTGTTCCTTTAGAGACTTGCACTTTGACCTGAATTGAGTAAGACGACCAACAGAATGAAGGTGAGGCTTGCACAAGCTGGAGTCCAGGTTTACTTAATCACCAGGGCAACACCTGATACAGCGGAGGATGAAGCAGGGTTTAGATGTTTACACCATCATGTATCTGGTACGCTGATACCCTGGAGGGTGCTAGGACTTGACAATGGGGCATTTCTGCAGGGTGCCTTGGAACTATCATGGATGTGATTGGTAGTTCTTGCTCAGGGGAACTTTTTCTCTTTTCTTTTCTGTATCTGTAAGGGTTGGAGGGTGGTGTAGGATAGAAATGAATCAGAAGAGAAAATCAAAGTGCCTGTTGATGGTGGGAGGAATTAGCGGATGCTGGAGTGCTGCATGCTGAGTGGTCCCAGCTGGCGCGACAGCAACGGCTGGGACTTAGAGGCATCAACTGTCAAAGCTGAGACCAGGAAGAGTACTTCAGGAGCCAGCAGTCAGGATATTAAAGCTGTATAGACTCCTGTAGGTCACCTGTAGGTGGGCACACAAGGCACATCATTAAGCTTCATTTTTTTCTTATTTATAAAAAGAAGATGCAGGTGCCTACGGGATAGGGCCGTTGTCAGGATTAAGATGATTCACCTGAGATGCTCTACACAGAGTGAACATCCAACAAACTTTACTATGGAGTGTTTAAAGGGCTCAAAGGCCGCCTATAACTTGTGCTGTTTGTTGCCAACAGACTATTTTTTTATGTAGAGCCCATGGTGCCTATGTTCTCGTTATGGTTGAGAATTTCATTTCCCAGAATGGCCCCTTGTTAAAGGTGATGTGTGTGTTAATAGCTTTTGTATTGGTTGGCTCTGTTTCTACCCATGGTGGCCATCCAAATGCATAAATGTCACTTGATGGGAGAGCCTTCCACATTGTTGAATACAAATAATAGCTGCCTTAGGTGACTTGCCTGGTTAAGGCTGCATTTGTTCCTGTTTCTTTAGCCTCTCTTTACATGACTGTCAACATCTTTCAACATCTTCCACCCTCTGACCTTAAAATATCAACACAGGACTCAGTCCCACCCTCTCAGAAAAAAAATGCCCTTGTTGTCATTTGTTACGGTGAAACCTGTGTCTTGGTACACATTCTCATTGGGACACTACACTCTCGATACACACTGAGTTTCCTTCCACATAAAGCCAGGTCTGGTGGCACAGTGTAGGGGCTAATGCGGGAGGATGCTGAGTTTGAAGCCAGTCTGGGATATGTAGAGACACCCTGCTTAAAATAAACAGAATGAGAAAACCCACCAAAGAATTCCTTTTCCATCTTTTTGTACAGTACTGTCTATTCATACCTTCGAAGGAAGTCCTAGCTTGCCTTTTCATGTTTTCCTTTTTTGTTGTAAAGAGATAGACTTACACGGAAAAATGAATAAAGTTCCATTTTGATAGTTTATTTAAAAAAATATTTTTAAGTGTAGAAAATGGGGATCCTATATGTTTCTTTCCCGGTTGTATCAATTGTTATTACTTTACATTTGATATATCCTTAAACAGATGAGCTATAGGTGATCTTTAGATGGTCTCTAGATGATCTATAGATGATGTTTGGACATGGAGGTGCTCATGGGCATTATTGTTTTTCTAACCCACTAAAGAACAAGTGCAAACGTAGGAGTCCAGCACTTTCAAATTCTCCAATGTATACACTCCTCCCAAACAGGACATACTCTTACATATGTACCATGTAAGCCTGGGATGATGTCATCATCCATCCATCTGGACAGCAGTCCATTCAGAGTTTTCCATTTTTCACTCACAATGCCTTTTTGCCCTTTTTCTGGCCCAGAATCAAATAGAGAAGAGCACATTATATTTAGTTGTATACTTCTTGGTTTTTTTGTTTGCTTGTTTGTTTTTCTTTTTGGTTTTTCGAGACAGGGTTGCTCTGTGTAGCCCTGGCTGTCCTGGAACTCACTCTGTAGACCAGGCTGGCCTCGAACTCAGAAACCTGCCTGCCTCTGCCTCCCAAGTGCTGGGATTAAAGGCGTGCGCCACCACCGCCCGGTTAGTTGTGTACTTCTTTACTCTCGATTCATGTGTGGGTTTTGTCCTGTTTTTCTTCATCTTCCCTGATTTTGACACCCAAGGGCTGTTTTTCAACTTAGATCCATTGGTGCTTCTTCATGGTTCACCCAGTGCACCTCTGAATAAAATGCCAAAGAGATGACCCTGTGCTTCTGGGTGTATTCCTTCGAAGCACATGGTGTTTAACACCCTCACTGTTGGTTGTGGTAACAGAGTGATGAACACAGAGGTTGTCTATTTTATGCCACCATTTCTTCCTTTCTAGTCCCTAGAACACACTGTGAGGTATGCACTGCTTAGTATTCCTCCTGAGCACACAAGCATGTTTGTCTCTGAGTTCTGGTGGGGTCTGTGCCTGTCTCACCATGGTTCTTACTGAGGTACAATGCCTCTCTTCTTGTGTTTAATGTTTCATTTATCTTAACATAGGTTTGTGAATTCATATCCCATTCAGCGGGTTGCGTTCTGTTACCTTGCTTGCATGTTTAGATGCCCAGATTATCCCAGATATTGATATTGGGTGTCCCTTTAAGAAAGGACAGTGATCTCTAAACACCCTCTTGCTGACAGCACCACTAGATATCCCACCTTGTGCTTTCATCATCTCAGTTCTGGGATGAGGCCTCTCTCTTTCCAAGAAGCAATGGCTCCTTTTTTTGTGCTAGACAATATCATCCAGAAATGGTGTGTGGCCTTGACTATTCTCTCCAACTGGTTTGTTAGCCGTAAACTCCAGGTCTTCTCAGAAGACAAAGCAGGAAATAAATGATACGTATTCACACATAATCTCTATTCTTTATGTGTGTATCTATTTAGTGATATCCTTAATATCCATTCATAAGCTAATATTTAGTGAGGTTGTGAGTTTGCACCAATAATTCTGATGCCGAGACAACACGCATTACAGTTCTTTCTAGCCTCCTCCTGTCTCTGAGGATGTTTCCTTGGCAGAGCAATTCCTGACTTCTACCTCCCTCAGCAGATTGGCTTATTGCTGCATATGTCTCTTTAGAAATCTGGCTACCACAAGCCCTTCTTCACCCTTGCCTCTGTGGGTCCTTTGCTTTGTTGTATCAGACTCCTTCCCCACCAGAATCTCTCCACCCTATCTCCTCCATCTGTGTTCTCCTTAGATACTGGTCACCCCTTCAGGGAATGGTTTCTTGAACTTGGAGTACGAAATCCCACAGTCATCACTGACCACACCCACTCCTAATCTGTAGCATATCCCGTTGGCTCCATTTCAAATGGGTCTAGCATTCAAGTCTTTCTTACCACTCCCACCAGACTTGTCTCCGCACTGTCCTCTCCACAAGTTTGTGCTATGCCCCAGCTCTTCCCCTGTGCTGGCCATTTCTCAGGCTCCTGGGTCTGCAGTCAACCTTCAGCCTAAATAATAACATGAAGAGGAGAGATGCGGGAGACAGCTCAGTTGGTAAAGTGCTTGCCTGAAACCACAAAGACCCGAGTTTGATCCCTAGACCCCACGTAAAAGAGCTGGAAATGGTGGCCCACACTTGCAATCCCAGCACAGGGGCAGCAAAGACACTCTCTTTTTCAAACTGTCCTGCTCAGCCAGCCTAGCCTACATGGTGAGCTGCAGGCCAAGGAAAGAGAGAACCAACACTGGAAGTTATCCTCTGGCTTGCATGTCTGTGTGCTCACTGCCACAAAGATACCTCAGGTATCTCAGGTATCCTCTTACTCCTTTGCTCGATCGCATGCACTTTCCCCATAAGTAAATAGGCTGATCCTGACGCCAGCCTCTGCATCCCTGCCTCTGTCCTTCATGCTCTCTGCTTCGTGTGCCCTCAGAGCACACTGGCTTCAACACTCTGCCTTCTGCCTAAGACTCACTTTCCCTGAAAGCGTGTGACTTGCTTTCTCACCACTTCAGGTCCTTGCTCAGGGGTGTATTCCTCCAGGACATCTTATCAAGGCACCATCTTGGAGATCACACCCCTTTCCAACTGCTTTCTCTCTCATGGGCGCAGGTCTTTTCAATAGCACACTACAGTCTACCTGCGAATACTGTCCCTATCCAATGGCACTTCCACCTTCTACAGTTATAGGAAGACTTGATGAAAAGGTGATTTTGATCCTGTGCTGTTTCTTTCTGAATCTCCAAATCTTGCAGCAGAGCCTGGTAGAAAATAGATGCCGGGGTGTGGGGGGGGGGGGGGGGGGGGCGGGAATAGCCAAAGAATGGCTGAAATTACAGAAATATAACACATCCAAGAGTAATTATAGATATAGCTACACACTAAGTGGTTTCCACAGTACTTGAGAAATTAAATTTAAATAGTGTTTTGTCCAGAGGAATCCTATATACTTTAAAGGCAGAGTGTAGCGAAAGTGTGCCCCAAATGTAAAGACAGGAAATAATAGACAATATATTTGATAAATATGAACTAAAGTAGAAAATCTGGCAGCAGGAAGCTGTTGGTATTAACTTATCTATTATCAAATCGAAGACTAGATTATACACTCCTAGACACAGAATTGAAAATATTTCTGAAAATATTTCCCACAGTCATCCCTAGAATTAGATACTCCATTGAAAGGTTTTAGTCTTTTTTTTTTTTTTTAAATCTGAGAACAGCAGTTTCTTACAGCATAGGAAATACATTAAAGAGGCTCAAGAGATTTTTAATCTAGTACTTTCTTTGGTAAGGTGACCACTCGGCCCACAAGGGAAATAAAGCTCTTTCTGTATTATTATAGCTCCGAGTACAACCTGGTCCTTTGAAAGCCAAAAGCCCTCGGCGAAGATTTCACAAATGAAATGGAAACTCATAGACATTGGGCAAGTTTGCAGCACTGATTCATCATCGGATTTTTAATGGACCTTACTCTGAATCGCTTAGAAGATTCTATGTGTACCTCTGAGAAGTGATTACCAAGCGTCACTGTGGCCAGGCCGGAAGTTCTTTACCAGCTGTGCTCAATGACCATGCAGAAGATACAGCAGTTTCATTTGGAGTGGCAAAATTCATTATTTCAATTTCCTGTAAGTCCCCCAGCAGATATACAGATATACATTTCAACAAAACCTATCGATCCAAAGGATATCTGTATCTCGGATAGAACTTTAGCTTTTTCAACTTCTCAAGATTTTTAACTAACCCTCGTGGGATTGTGGGGTGGTTGAGAAAGGGTTATTTCCCCTACATTAGCATGCAAACTTCAGCATGAATGTTGAGAAAACATCTATCTGGTCTATAGATTGAACATCAGTTGAAAGGAAGACCTCTGCGTGTTTTCCTGATGGAGCTATTATTGCTCACTCAATGCTGGCTGGCTCACTGCTGGTGACCTGTGTCTACCCATGCATAGCCAGGGGACCTGGCTGCACTGCATAAATCTCATCACCTTTCTGCTGCTCTTCCAAGGCTGAATACTTCCAAATGCTAAGCGAAACACAAATAGGTTTTGATTCAGGAGATGCCTCCTAAGTTCTTTTGGTATCGGTGTGGTTTCAGCTTAGCCTATGTCTTGATTTCCTTGTACAGATTGAGAGTGGCGTTATGCATCTCAGAGAATAGGCAGGGATAAGGAACATTGTTTGGTGAAAAGAGTTTGAAAAGCAGGCACTTCACCTCCCTCTTCATCAAGCTAGCTTTACTGGATTATTTGAAATGCCCTTGGGAAGATATGTTCCCCTTTTCTGTTCCTTGGCCCCTCTCCCTTTCTCCCAATCACCTCTTCCCTCTCCTCCTTTCGTACTTAAAACCACTAACTCCTCAGTGATTCTTCTGACACCTAGAACCTGATAAATTTGTCACAGTCTAAAATAGCTCTAGAGAGACATTTTTAAATTATTATTCTCTGAATTAAAATGTTAAAGCTTAGTTTCTGATCCCAGAAAGTTCTAGAGTTAGCTTCACCCTTTGCAGCTGCTGATCAAAAATGCTTTTCCACAACCACAGATCATGAAGTCACCAAGCAGATGGACACTTGACACCCACTCGATGCTCCAGCCTTTGAGCAGAACTCTCCTGGAGTGAGAGAACACAGAGGCTATTCTCTGATCTGGAGCAAGCATGCAAACTCAGCAGTGAGTTGAAGTTAATTATCTTGGAAGAGAAGCCTTTGCCAAGAAAGAAGTTATCAAGATACAAGATAAGACTGGTTGCAAGTTCCCAGCTGTCCACATCTGTGTCAGCTTAATCCACGCTGGTAACTGGACTATGAATGCTCCTGTTGCTTTCTCTCCCTTGGACTTAAAAGCAAACCTTGGGTGTGAAGACCTGGAGACTGTGTCTGGCTAGTGGTATTTGTTCTCATTTCTTAGTTTTATGGGAAAAGATTTCCAATTTCCTTTCTGTAAGCTAGAATCAAGGGTCAGAAGCTCAGCTTCTGGTTAATGTGTGCTCTCTCTACACACACACACACACACACACACACACACACACACACAATTTTATTTTTGCAGGACAAAAGGTGAAGCTTAACTGTGATTCCCAGGGGGTTGAAGTACAAGATCACTGTCGACCCGAACAACAAGAAATTTGGGAAGGTCTTCCTTCTAGGAGATGTGACAGGATCCAACTGTTGTGTCCCAGGTAAATCACTAGATAGATTGCAGCCCCCATGAACCCTAGAACTACTGGGAACTTTGAAGTCATATATCTATTTTTGAGGTTCCACCAAATACTAACATCAACTGACTTTTGCTCAGTCAGTTCTTGGCTGCTGAGTATTTTCAGGAATTCCTTCCTGGAAGATTTCCTGAGTTTAACTGCAGCATTAGAAATTATCATTTCTTCCAACTGGGTTATATTTAGGGAAGAAAGAAGGAAAAAAAATAATCTAAAGGGGATTTTTGGTTAATTAGACGTTCAATGGATCTGAAATGGACCTATGGATGTTATAAGCAACCAGTGTACCTTTTTAATGTTCTCCTAAGTTAATGTTTGATGGTTCAAAGCAAACAAGTGGTTAGTGTAAACAGTGGCAGGATCCTATAACCATGCATGCAAGATAGTGAGAGCTTGCCAGTCTTTGTTTTGACCTAAGGTCACCTTTATGAGCTGGTCCTGTTTGAGGTGGTACAGCTGTTTACGGCTGATAGGTCAGTCCACAGAATTGGGCTAATGTCTACTTGATGGACTGGGAGTCTAGATTGGACCCCTAGGGTTTTTGCATACAGGAATCACACAGCTGTCCTGAAACACATGGGAATTCTTTGAAACTAGAGAAACTATAGTACGAAGTTTTCTAAGTAAAATCCATAAGTGATTGTCTTAGTGAGGGTTTTACCGCTGTGTACAGACACCATGACCAAGGCAACTCTTATAAGCACAACATTCAGTTGGGGCTGGCTTACAGGTTTAGAGGTTCAGTCAATTATCTCAAAGGTGGGAACATGGCAGCATCCAGGCAGGCATGGTGTAGGAGGAGCTGAGAGTTATACATCTTCATCTGAAGGCTGTTAGAAAACTGGCTCCCCCATCATTAGAAGGAAGGTCTAGTTGCCCATCCCTACAGTGACACACGTTGTCCAACAAGGCCACACCTAATAGTTCTGTTCCCTGGGCCAAGTATATTCAAACCAACACATTCCACTTCCTGGTTTTCATAGGGTTGTTCAAATACATTGGTCTATGGGGTTGGGGGTCATACCTAGCCATAGCATAATAAAAACTAGATTTTGTCCAACTTCCAAAGTTCCCATAATCTATAGCAGTCTCAACAATGTTAAAAGTCCAAAGTTCAAAGTCTCTTCTGAGATTCATCCAATCACTTAACTGTAATCCCCAAAGCAAGACAGCAAATCAGCTGGGCAAACTTCAAACTCGGCATATCCATGTCTGATGTCAAAGCAGTTTTTAGATCTCCAATTCCTTTTTCATCTTTGTTAACTACAACAAACTTCTTTCTCCCGAGCTGGTTCTACTCCCTGTGAGCAGCATTCCTCAGCAGACACCCCATTGCCCTGGCATCTCAAACATCTTGGGGTCTCCAAGGCAACTTCAGTATAACAGCTTCTTGTTCCAATGTTTGAGATCCACACATGATCTGGGCTTCTCCAAAGGGCTTGGGTCACTTCTCCAGCTCTGCCCTCTGTAGCACTCTAGGCTCTAGTTGAATCCACTCCACTGCTGCTGCTGTTCTTGGTGATCATCCTATGGTAATGGAATCTCTAATTCACTGGAGTCTTCCACTGCAACCAGGCTTCACCAATAGCCTCTCACATGGTGCCTGGCCTCAACTTCTTTGCATGACCCCTTTAGACCTGGGCCATCAACTGCAGCTGAGACTGTACCTTCACCATTGGCCATACCTGGCTTCTCACAGTGCCAAACCTCAGCTGCTCTTCATGACCCCTTTATGCCTTCAAAACCGTACTGCCTGGGTGTTTCTTATATATCATCAAGTCCAGCTATAGCACGAGGTACAACCTTGGCTATCTCTGGAACACACCTTCTTTGTGCTCTCAGAAAACACTTCCCAGATTTCACCTCAGTGATGCTGGTCTCTTCTTAATCACCACTAATTTCTTACCTCCAGCTAGCCAGCATCAGTTGTCCCAGTTGTCCTTTTCTAATTTTGACTGTAAAGATAGAGCTGCATGGCTGAAGCTGCTGAGTTCTGCCGCTTGCTGGGGCTTGAACATGGCCTCCCTGTTACATTATCACCAGCTTCCGGTTTCCCACCTCATTTACTGCCCAAGCTTGGCTGTCCTGGAACTTGCTCTGTAGATTGACCTTCAGTTCAGATGTGCATGACTCTGTCTCCCGAATGCTAGGATCAACAGCATGTCTACCATCATGCTTGTACTTAAGCTTTTCTTCACCTAGAATTTGCTCTGTCCTAGGCCAGCCTTGAACTCAGAGGTATGCTTGGCTTTGTCTCCTGGGATTAAAAGTGTGTGCCACCATGGCTGTGCCTAAGCTTTTCATGGCCACTTTTCCTCAAGTTCCCCATCAAAAGCCTGTGTCTTCTATCCTCAAGATCTGGATCACAAGTGTGCCCTCTATTTATAGATTGTAGTTCATTCCTGATTAAAAGTTCAAATTATTCTTTGTTCAACTACAAACACAAACAATAAGCTTAGCTGGGTAGGATCCTGCCTTGAGATTGCCACTCCCTTAATCTCTTAATCTCCTTGAACACGAGATTCAGCTCCATTTCACTTCCTGATGCTTCTTTATTATTACTTGAACCATATATTTTGTATGTTTTCTTTTTCAGCTTGCTCCTTTTCATTAAAATGTTCTTCATAAGAGTGAACTTTTATACCAGGCTGTTTGTCTAAATCTCTTCACCTTTGCCTAAGGCGACTCTTCAGACAATGGCAAAAAGCAGTCATCTTCTTCACCAAAGCATCACAAAAACAGTCTCTAGGCCACATACTAACATTTTTCTCCATTGAAACCTCTTGGGCCAGTAGGTCTACACAGTTCTACTTACCCTCAGTACCACCACATTCCATATTACTACTAGGATGGTCCATTATGTACCCCTTAAAGTATTCCATGGCTTTCCAAATCAAAAGTCCCCAAATCCACATTCTTCCAAACAAAAAATATGGTCAGGCCTATCCCACAATACTCCAGTCCCTGGTACTAACTTCTATCTTAGTTAGAGTTTTACTGCTGTAAACAGACATCATGAGGAAGGCAACTTGTATAAAGACAATGTTTAATTGGGGTTGGTTTACAGGTTCTGAGGTTCAGTACATTATCATCAAGGCAGGTATCATGGCAGTGTCCAGGCTGGCACGGTGCAGGAGCAACTGAGAGTTTGTAAAGATGGTGCTGGCTCGCGCCTCCCCCCCCCCCCCCCCACCCCGCCTGCCTAATGGCCAATGCTCTCTAAGAAAAACAAGTCCTAATATGGACAAGGCTGGTGACTAGTGTTGCTTCCCCTTACGTGTGCTGCCGCCAAGTAGCTTGCCGGGGTAGGTTGCTTCAGGAGTATTTAGCCTGTGGGCGGGCTTTCCCCGGGGTCAGAAGAAGATACAAAGTTTCTGAATAAACTGCTCGAGGAAGAGCTCAGGCGGCGGCAGCGTTGTGTCTTCCTTGCTGGAAGAGGTGGGCGCAACAAGCGTTCTGCATCTTTATGTGAAGGCTGCTAGGAGAAGATTGGCTCCTATGTGGTTAGGAAGAAGATGCCATTGCCCATCCCCATAGTGACACCCTTCCTCCAACAAGGACACACCTACTCCAACAAGGACATACCTTTTAAAAGTGCCACTCCCTGGGCTAAGCATATTCAAACCACCACAGTGACGTTTTAGAGAGGCTTGCCCAGAGAATTCCCAGCCCTCACATTACAAAGAACCTTTTAGGGTGTTACTGTATCCCTTATCATTTACCCACAAAAAGGACAAGACATACTGGACAAATCAAAATCCCTAAGAAAAGACACCACTTTCAAGGACAGCTTCCAACCCCCATTGTTCATGTGCATATGACACAGATTTCTTGTCTCTCATTCCCTGGAACTTCGGAACTTGGTTCTGATCGGACTCTGGATCACAGCTGCCCAAGCCACCTCTTCCTGCAGTGAAACTTCCAAACCTCTTTCTTCTCTAGGCAAGGCTACCAGCAGCCTCCCAAGTCTTCTCACACCCAGAATGACCCCTGGTTGATTCTCCACATTCCAGCCCTGGGATGAACCTTTCTGCTTCAGGACTTTTCAGTGACTGTCAACTGAGTTGAGATAAACCCTTAAGAATTCAGAACTGGGCCACCTGCACACCCAGCAGCTTAGCTTGTTTCAGTTAGCTTGGCCTCCAGGGAGAACTCATGCTGACACCCAGGGTCACAAAGCTCTCCTTCCAAACTCAGGGATTCTCCCAGGAAGTGTAGCAACTCTCAACCATGGAGGGTTCTGTTGAGCCTTCACGTGAGCTTCACTTTCATTGATTTTTGTCCATTTTTACTTGTGCTATTTCCACTGACATGTCACATATATTCTTTTGTGTTCTTTTATTTCTTTCTTCTTTCAAACCTCTTTTTCCCCTTCTCACAATTTCCTTTATAGTTTCACTACTTGTACTCACATTTACATAAAATGCAGATACATAAAAATAAAGTATTCCAATCCCAGCACTCAGAAGGCAGAGGCAGGTGAACCTCTGTGAGTCTGAGGCCAGTCTGGTCTACATATTGAGGTTCTAGGACAGCTAAGGCTACACTGTGAGACTTGTCTCCAATAAGTACATTAAAATAAAATCTAAGATTTGCATTTGCCAAAGAACATGCTACATACACTTGCCTTCCTAAGTCAGGATTGCCTCATTATGGTAATTTCCAGATTCGCCAATTTCCCAATATTTTCCCATCAAATGTTTCCATTTCTCTATGACTGAATAAAGTCCCATAGTCTATATAGACAACAGCTTTATATCTGCCCATCTGCTGAGGCATGTCTAGACTGGCTCTTTGTCTTTGCTACTGTGAAAAATGCTTCAACTTCCTGAGGCCCAGATGAATTCCTTACAGAGGACTTGCCAACTCAATGACATTCTCAATTTAGATTGGATTCCACAGGACCTTGGTTGAATCCCTCATTGCAACAGGAATCCCTCAGTATTGGCTGATCTGTGACATTCTGGTCAAGACCAGGAGCTCCTTGGAGTCAGAGGTTGTATTTGTTCTCTTTTCTATTTACAACAGGTAGATAGTCCTGTGTGGAGAGAGAAGGAATCACTTGGGGATGAGGATAGCAACAGTGTGTTAATTCTGACCTGGGCGGAGTCGCCAAACATCAGCGTCAGCAGTATGGTACACCTGTGCTGCTAGGGCTTTTCTCTGTAGTCCAGTTTGGACAATGACGGGGCTCCTTCCACAGTGAGAAACTGTGAGGCTTTGCTTAGTCAGTCTGTCAAGTAATGAAGAAAATTCCAGGGGAACAGTCAACGGTGTCTATCACTGTTTCCGCAGACGTTCTTTGGATAAATAATTTTGATTGAAAGAATACGTTTATGTTACTTTGTCCACAGATTTTTCTTCTTGCTTTGGGTAATCTTTTGTCCATTATTTTCTTTAGTTAGCATACTAATAATGGGCTTCATTATTATTATTTCTGCCCATCTGCTATTTTGATACACAGATATTATTTGGCTCTGCTCATCTTAATCCTCGAACACCATCCATTGTCCTTCCTCCCTACCTGCTGGTTATTCTTCCTCTTTTTCTACTTTCATGTCACATATAAATAAATCTATGTGTATAAAGAAATTAACACTGTTCCCCGATTTAAATAATATGATCAAGAGAATAGGAAACTCTTCTAGTTAACATAAACAATTACAACTTTCCTTTCCTTTCGCCAAGAAAGATAAGGCAGGGGCTGGAGAGAGTGGTTAAGAGCACTTGCTGCTCTGGTAGAGGACCTGAGTTCAGTTCTTAGTGCCCACACTGAGCAGCTCTCAGCTGCCTGTAGCTCTAGTTCTGGATCCCTGAATATCCTTCTAGCCTACATGGGCTCCTGCCTGTACGTGGTGCCCGTGCACTCACACAGGGGCCCACACACATGCACACAAACAGAAAACAAGGAAATCTTAAAAATGGTAAGACATCAACTCACGTTGTTTCTCGTGAATGTTGTTGACAGTCCCTCCTTGTCTTTCAGACACTCAAGCCCTTAAGTAGCGGTTCCCACACCATTCCAAACTTGATTCTTCTTTCAAAATGGACAAAAATGGAAGCAAGGCCTGGAAAACTCCATTAATTACTCAGGAGAAGCAATATCTTACCCTTCTTTTCTCAAGGATTTTTTTTTTCCATCATCCAAACGTATTCATTAGGAATGCTGCTACAGGTTGATGAATGGTGAACGAGTTGATGGCATTTTGACTGAGGTCCAGAGAAACCATGTAAAGACAGATTAGCTCCCTGTATTCTTGACCTTTCTCTTTTTAAATTTTTATTTCTTGGGTTCCTTTATTTTATATTTTTGTTCATGACCTGGGGTGGTCAGAAGACAACTTTATAGACCTGGTTCTCCTCTCCTACCTTTACTTGGGTCATCAAACTCAGATCCCCGCCTGTGTCACAAGCATTTCCACCCGGTGAGCCATCTCGATGACCTCTGATTTTGCTTTAATGAACGAATCCATTGCTTAGTTCGAGAGAACAGTGAGAAACCACATTGCATTCTACTCTAGCCTCCGTCTCGGCTTAGCTACAGTACCTCTTTTTAGCATTTATTTTTTGTTTTATTTATGTGTGTGAGTGTTTGCCTGCAGGTATCTACATGCGACCCATCTGGAGCCCACAGAGAGCGGAGAGGGCCGTCAGAGTTCCTGGAACTGGAGTTCTAGGTGGTTATGGACCTGTGGATGCTGTGAACCAAACCCAGGTCCTCTGCAAGAGGTGGGAGTGTGCTTACCTGCTGAGCCATCTTTCCAGCCCTACGATGTCTCATTTTAAGTGCTGTGCATCTTGCTAGTGGATTTCTATAATGAGATCGTCAGTATTGAATACAGCATGCCTACCGTTTTGTGATTCACAAACTTTGGAAGAGCATGTTGACATGATTCTTTTTCTGACATGTTAGCAGCCACAATGTGGACACAATTATTTACCTTAGAATTGGGCCAGTGATTGAGGACTCTTGTAATGTCCTTGTTATCTTCTGGGTAGTTCTTTTATTTTTTTTATGCTTACTTTTACCTTTATTTTTGCTTATTAAAGGTACAGCCATATGCATGTAGCCTTCAAGTTGAAAATTTGAGAAAAATAACTTCTACTTCATAAAGCCAAATTTCTAATTCTCTTCGGGCATAAGTTACTTGGTTGCATTGTTGAGGTTTGAAAAGGCTTTTGTATATAAAATTATACCTTAATTTAGTGAATCAAGCCCATACCTATTTTAGTAAAATGACTGAAACATAATTAATGTCCTGAGTTGTTGGCTGGATTATCCTTGGCAGGCTAAATTTAGTTGCATAGAACTGCTTTATATGAAAGATCATTTTATTTTCTAAATTTTATTTCTTTAAAAAAAATAAGCCTGTCTGTCTTTTTGAAACTCCCCCCGCCTTGCTATCTCCAAGTGGCCTCACTATTAAATTTTTTGTTTTAAATTTAACAATCTTGAGTTTATATATTTTTAAAGTAAAAATAGAATTTTGCCCTATCTATATTACTTGATAGCCTGGTTATTTTAACTTAATGCCTGTTATGGAAATCTTGACTGTGTAAGAAGTATAATTTTCACTTTTTAAATAATTCATAGCAGTAGTCCTGTGGTGGTGGGGGCTGTAATCAGAATTACTGGGGAGGCCGAGACAAGGCTCTCAATTCAAGGCCTGTCTGCGTTTAGTGTAGGGCTAGTCTAGGTAATTTAAAGAGGACCTAGTATAATGCTTGTATAGAATGCAAAAGACCATAAACTTAATGCCCAGTATTACATACACAAGAACTCATAAGAAAGAAACAACTCCCCATAATCCACAGCCTTAGTGTCTAGATTTTTCAGATAAAATCTTCCAAGGGTTCACCTGCCAAAATGCAGACTCTGAGAGCAGGTATTTAGAGGAAAGTCCAGATTTCAACAGAGCGGTTGCTCACTAGTTAGTCCAAGGCAGTACAGGGCTGTCTAATGCACGCAAGACTATCAATCATTTGCCATTCTGTCGTGGCCACAACTGCATATACAGTGATTAACATAATCTCTGTGTTCAAAGTACAGAGAACTAGATTCATTTTATTACCCGAGTACGGAATCCTGCCTGCAGGGATGAGGCCTCCCTCTGGTCGTTTGATTTTTGCACACTCTGCCTGTTTAACCCAGCCATTTCTGCCTGCCTAACCCAGCCATTGTAGTGATTTAGGCATCTCAGAGCAGGGCTGGATTGCTTTCACTTCACTACTGAGTTAGCTTTTTAATTGTGGTATAATGTACAATTTTGCATGTAAAATGGCATGCATATTTTTGTGAGCGGTATAATATACATAACACAAACATTTGCCATATTAAGTCTCCAGTTATGCCCCCTCCCCAAGTTCATTTGAAATGTTAAGCCACCGTGGTTTGAGTCTTCTGAGCATTAGCTTCCTTTACTCAAGATAAGCTACAGGGAGGGTCCCTTTGGTTCTGGCTTCTTTGTTCAGCAGTGACTGATAAGATCATATAGCTAACCAGAAGCACTTGGGAGTTTGGGATACTAGAAATACCATTCTACATAAAGTACTTTGCAGCATTGTCTGGAATGACTGTTTAGAATGGTTGAGTTTTTCAGTTATTGGAAGAAAGCTGCTGGGATTAAGTGCGCGTGGATCAATACCAAACACGAGCTCTCACAGAACTCGACCCTTTGTAGTGGACACTTCATTCCTCTCTTAATGTCCCAATGCTCTAAGGCAGAGAGAGGGTGTTTGTGCAACTTCATATTTTATCAGATAATTGCAACTCTGGGTACAAACAGCTAGCACTGTGGAACTGTGTTTATTCTGAGGATACCAATCATGCTGTTTCTGCCTTTGCAAGTCACACAATGAGGCAATATAGGCTGACTCCAAGCACTTGTTACAGAAGGACACTTCACAACTGAGCAGTTGGTGCTCCACACCACCACTGTCTTAGGGCTTTACTGCTGTGAACAGACACCGTGACTGAGGCAACTCTCATAAAAGACAACATTTAATTGGGGCTGGCTTACAGGTTCAGAGGTTCAGTCCATTATCATCAAGGTGGGAGCGTGGCAGCATCCAGGCAGGCATGGTGCAGGAGGAACTGAGAGTTCCATCTCTTGTTCTGAAGGCAGCTAGGAGAACACTCTATTCCATGCAGCTAGAATGAGAGTCTTAAAGCCACAGTGACAGGCTTCCTCCAACAAGGCCACACCTCCTAATAGTGCCACTCCTTGGCCAAGCAAACCACCACACTCAACTCTTTTCTTCCCTTTACAGAGCACAGGTAAGCCTGACAAGAACCACAGGCCTGAGTCAGGACTTTAAAGGCCATGTGCATATCCAAATGAACCAGGAAGGAAACTCATCAATGTGGACATGGCTTCCCATTTGCAGTTCCCATTTAAATTCTCTATGGTGAGCCATTCATCATCTCAGTGAGAGCTCATATCCAAATAATGAATAGTAGAAAGTTACCGCTCTGTTTCTATTCCTCCGTCTCACCCCTGTGTGTGTGTGAGAAGAGCTTGCTAGGTATGTGTTGCAGCCTGGTGTGCTGTGGTATAGTCTGTGAAGATTGGGGAAACTGTGCCATGTTTCCCATATCATCTCCACATGCCCCCACCCTAGTCACAGACAGCTTCTTTCTGGAGAGTTCATGGGGTATTGATTCCACTTGAGCAACTGTATCTTGGAATGGCAACAGAGACTCTCAGACCATGTTTACATAATCCTGTAGATTCTGCTATGATCAGAATTCTTATGTCCCTCCCCATGCATACGTTGAAATCCTAACTTTCAAGGAGATGGTAGGTAGTAGGCAGGTCATCAGAGCACACCCCTCACCTCATGACTGCTGTTAGTGCCTCATCAAAAAAGCCTGCTGGAACTTGCTTTCCCATCTGTGGTGCCAGCCTACCATCTCTAAAAGGGTCCTTATAGAATACCAAATCTCCAGGGCCTTATGCTTTCAGACACTACAGTCTACAAAACAAATGCTATCATTTATCAGCCATCCAGTTTGTGATAATGTGCGACAGAGTCCTACTTTTAAAAATTAGAGGGGACCCTGAGGTGTTTTTGATTCCCTAAATCATATCAATACTTACCACGTCAGAGAGTGAAAATGAGAATTTTTTAAAACATAGAAGGTGAGCGGTCAAAGCAGTGCCAACGCTGGGTCCCATGTATCCTCAGGGGTGCCACTGTGTGCTCACAAGCACGTAGGAATCAGAAAGGCGACATTGTCTTAGTTGTGTTTGGAAAGCAGTTTGAACTTTGAAGACCCTCTGAAAGGGCTGCAGCCATGCTCAGCATCCCCAGGGCGACGCTGTGAGACACAGTCGCTGAGAATCAATACTTGCTATTTTTAGTTCCTTATACACTGTATAATATTACTATTTTCCCAGAATCCGAAAGACTTACTTCAGGAAAAGATATTTGGTAACGCTCTGCTTTACTTGATGTGTAGGTGGGAAAGGTGCTTGGAAAGGGAAGTTATCCTCCCCCCTAAAATGCTTCTCTGTGTTGGATGTCTATTTTTTCCCACCTCCCACGTCTCACAAAGTTAGTATTCTGTCAAGACTAGAGCGTTCAGTTTTAGTTAAAGCAGTTTAGTGTAGAAACAGAAGATAAAAAATGTCCATCAAGCACAATACAGTCTGATGGCAATGATGCTGACGTTTAGTTAATGGCTCTGGATGTTTGAGCCAATGTTTAAGGGGTGACCAAGATAAGGAGAGAACACTGTCTTGGATATTTGGGAAGAGGAGCATCGGGATAATGTCATCTGAGATGCATACTGAAAGAGATTTTGGGGAGAAGGACAGAGAGCTGGAAGAGATCTCTAGTAATGACAACACAAACCAAAGGACAGCAGTTGGCTCAGGGACTAAAAGACCATCTCTGGAGAGAGGGCAGCAGAGACGTGGAAATCAGGAGCCAGTCTACTGTGGTGGAGCCATAGTCCCACGAAGTGGAAGCTGTAGCGTTTGCAAGCTAGAAGCTCCTGTCCACTCACTAGTGTGACTCTGGGCTGCGCCTTTTCCTCCATCTTCTGTACATAGTCGAAAATTACTGCTCTGTTTTCATCCCGCAGTCTCATCCCTGTGTGTGTGAGAAGAGCTTGCTGGGTGTGTGTGTTGCAGCCTGGTGTGCTGTGGTAGTCTGTGGGGATTGTGGAATCTATGCCATGTTTCCTGTATCATCTCCACATGCTCCCCTCCTGGTCATAGCTTTTTTTTTGGAGAAAGAAGGCCCTGCCGGCGAATGATATTCTAATATCTGCTTTGGTGGTGACTTCAAAGCCCACAATCATGGTTTCTATCCATGTCTGTCACTGGGTAGATGATAGGGGAGTCGGGAAGAAATTGAAGTGATGTAATGGTGACGATCACAATGATGTTTCTATGTCCTCTCCTCTCGTACAGCTTCAGAAGCCCAAGTGAAGGATGCTGGGCCCTCAGTTTGGCCTTGATCCCCCGAGAGCACACTATTGGTTTTCAGGTATCCTCAGATGCTTTAACTGATATGGGACCAGAAGATAAACCTTGGAGGACCTCTCTGTTTGAACATCCCAAGACCAGCTCTCCAAGGGTCAGGAGAATCTTCTTTGTAGCTAGTTGTTTTTTTTTTTTTGTTTTGTTTTGTTTTTTTTTTTCTCTACAAATGTGGTGCAAAAGAAAACAACTGCTCTGGAACCTTCTTTCACCAAGGATTTAGTAGGTGCATCCATTGTCTCTCATGAAAATTGAATGGAGCCAGTTCCCCCACGCCCTGGCATTTCCCACCAAGTACTCGACCAGGTTTTGTGCTCTCTGCTGGCATTATGACGAGTCCAAGCTGAGTTGCCATCGGTCCACATGCGTCAGTCATGGCGGTGGCTCAGCATTTTTTTTTTTTATTATTTATTAAGAATGTCGTGGCTTCATGTTTCCCAGCCATTGTCTCTCCCTCTCTTCAAACCTTCAGCAGCTCTCTAATGTGCCAGTACCGACAAGTTCCGTTCATTTGTCACCTTCACCTCGTCCCAGTTACTACCACAGGTGTAAAACCCTGGTTGGAGGAGAAACAAAACATTTCAGGAGTTTTTAATAATGTGAGAGTAGATTTAGAGGTGTGAAAATTATAAAAGATAAAGAGAAGAAAGGCACACCTCGCTAATGGGATTCTTTGAGGTTTACAGTCGAGGTTCTATCTGAGCAGTGATGGACTGGGACTGTTTTTTTTTTTTCTTCAAGAAAAGGTATTTTAGATAATATGTTGTCTGTTAGACATTGGGCAAGGCACTGAGTGCTGCCTCTCACTTTGCTCAGTGTTTCAGAGCATCACCCCTGACTTCTAGACTCCAGGAAAATGGGTACGAGATAAAAAGGTTACCCCTTCTTTTTCTTTAATTTTTGCTTTTACATTTATTCAGTCTTGTGAGCATGCAGATGCACATGTGAGTTCCTGTCAGAAGCCAGGACCCACGCCTCTCACCCTCACCCCCTACCTCTCCCCACCTGCACAATGTCCCTTGCAGCTTCATCCCCCTGGCAACCACAAGGTCCTGCTTGACAGTTATGTACCCTGCAGCTTCATCCCCCTGGCAACCACAAGGTCTGGTTTGACAGTTACAGATAGACTTATAGATTTAAAGCAGTGTACAGTATCTTTTGAGAAAAGCAGTTAGACCACCATTGTTTCAGAGCACAGGCCGAGAAGATTCTGTACTTTCCCATCACCTGGATCCCTCTTACCCCTCCCTTTGTAAACTGAGCTATAAAAATGAGCTTTGTGCCCAAATACATGATTCTTGACAAGCATTTGCTTCCTTGAGTCCCTTTCTCTCTCTTGCCCGTTCTTTTTTCAGGATTGCGGCCCTCCTCGTGCCCACGAATTACTAGGCCTGCAGGTCGGGTCAAGTTCCACAGCCTGCTCATGGAGGTCAGACGACAACTTGTTGATGTTCTTTCAAGAATGTTTTGAACTGGGTTCTGAGGGGGTGATGCCATGTTGAAGCCCACTTGTCTAGAACCCAAGTCTGGAATTCCATTGGCAGATGGGAGGTCAGAAAGTGGATGTCTTCAAACACAGTCTGCTGGAATCTATCCACACAGAGCCACAGAAAAGCCCAGGAGAAGCCTGCGTCAGTCAGTCTGGGATCATCATCTGAAAATCTCTGCTGTAGGAAAGAAATGCAGGTTTTTCTTCCAAATGGAATGTAGATTCTTGTCTTTGTAACTGACTACTTCAGTCCATGTCTGAAGAGACACTGTGGAGGTTGTTAGGGTAAAGACTGGAAAGTCGCCTGTTCAATTTGTTACCTTGATCCCAACTTTGCAGCTGTTTCTTAAGGGTTTGAAGGCAGAGAAAGATACAACGTTTCTAGAAGCTTTTCTTCCTTCCCTTCCACTAGTGTGAGTTACAAAGAAGTCAACTTCCTCTATAGCATATGCTCTGAGATTTTCTCTGGCTTTGTAAAGACAAGGCTGAGAGCACTCAGCTCCTTTCCATCAGGGCAAGTGATTCCACAATTCCAAGTAGTGAAGTTGAGTTACTATGAATTTTGGTGAGAGCTTTAACTCATTGTATTGGACTAAATATAACATTTTTTTTCTGATGTGGACATTTACTTATAAATCTAAGTTTATAAATTATTTTTATCTAAATTTTTAAAACTGTGTGTGTGTGTGTGTGTGTGCGCGTGTGCGTGTGTGTGTGTGTGTGTGTGTGTGTGTGTGTGTGATTTTACTTGTGGATGTCAGAAGGATGTAGGGTGTCATAGCCCCTGGAGGTGGAGTTTCAGGCATTTGTGTGCCACCTGATGAGAGTGCTGGGAACTGAACTCTAGTCCCCTACACGAGCTGTGACTCGAGACGAGCCGTGACTCTAGCCACTTGTCCCTTGGTTCTTGTCTGATAGTGCATCATCAGGGTCATTCTCTTTCTCCTGTCTATTTACATTGACTACTAGAAGAGAAAAATCATGGATCACATTTTTCTTTTTCATTTCTGGTCTGGTGATGCCTAGCTGGGCAAGGGACATGGTTGACACATTGTGGAGACTCTGGATTCTGTACACTCTTCTCAAGAGCAGTTTTTGTTTTTGCTGATCGTGAGCGTTCAGTTGCCTCCTGGGAAAAGGACAGTGCTAAAGACCTCTGGTTGGTTCCTTTAGAGTCTAGCCTGGACTTTCTGTCTCATCTGTGTCCTCTGAGGTCTCCACACTCATGTTTAGCATAGCTGTCTAACAAGGGTCTAACTATATTTGTATACGCAGGGATTTACTTTCACCTTTGAAGTTCCTTTCATCCCAGGATTCTTTGTGAGCCTAGAACTTTGTCTACCAGGTTAGTAAGCTATCAGTGCTGCTCACTTCTGCTGCATGCCTACACAGAGATTGAGGAGAATCACACGCTTGTGTTAGAGTTCACTTCTCAAAGGTCACCCCCCTCTTTGGGTCATTTGAAATATTCTAAATAGTTATCTGATGCTTTTACTTGCTTAGATTTTTGTAATTGTCATCTTCTTCATCCATTTTAGCATCAGCAGAACTTAAATCTGTGAAACAATTTTTTATTGCCTAAGAATAGCCCATTTGAGCTCATCTTCATGCTACTTGAGTGAGGATTTTGGTAAGCATTTTCTTAGCTCACTAATCCTCTAAAATGGCATAGGTGGGTAATATTTACTCTGTACTCTCCCATTATCATGCCTGCATCTCATGCTCATTTTACATGTTGGATCTTCACCGTGACATGCCAAGCTTGGTGCTCTATTTTATGCTTGTGTAACAGCAGAGTGGGAGGGGAGTGGTTGCTCCTGGGTTGCTCCTGAGACACATAAGCTCATCCAAGAATTGAATCGCATTTTCTGTTTTAGGGAAGGTCTGCATTGTCGAAAAGCTTAAGCCTCCAGTGAATTTTATTCCCCAAGTCTCTGAGCATTTTAAACAGTTTCTAAGGTGAGGTGGGAGAAATAAAAGATCCTTCTTTTACAGCAGCTGCTTAAGAAACTCATGATGTAATAAGGAATTAAAGCACAGCCCTGTGTTGCATAGCAATTCTGACGTATACTTTGTAGCATTGCTCTCGGGTCCTGCTCAGAGAGCCTGGAGGTAGTTTTAAAGCTAATTTAAGGACATATTGTATATCTAAGCTGTAAACAGAATCAGGTGTTTGGAAATAGACTTTAGGGATATAACCCGAAAGAATTCATTCATAGGTGTCCCCAGAAAGCAACATTGGACTTTTAAAAGTAGAATCAAATCTCAAGTCAGATATTCAAGAAAGTGGTGGACATGTTTTTCCATGTGCTAAAAGATGGAGGTCCATGGGGAAAATGTGAGGGGCAACCCTGCCATTCCCCACTGTACCCTGTTACTTAATACAAATGCTGAATACTTAAAGATAGTTCATGCTGTAATCAGTCAGGGTTCTCTGGAGAAATGTGACCAATGGGATACATATTGTATTGGCTTAAGCAATATGGTCTGAGTGGCCCAGCAATGGCTGTTTTCACACCGGAAAGGCTAAGAAGCATTAACAATGCACTCAGCTATCTTAATCTGGCACTGAGGGCCTAAATGAATCCTGGATAGCTTCAGATCTTCAGGTAACATGGGAAGGCTGAGTAAGTTGGGTTCTGATGTCAAGGAGGAATAGCAGCAGCAACAGAAGCAGAGTGGATGAGCTTGTCAGCATGACATAAAGGCAATGGGAAGAATACAGGGAGACAAGCAAGGATTCAAACCAGAGCTATCCCCTCATGTTCCCTGGCACCTTGGTGCCAATGAAAAGTTCAGATCACATTTATCATGAATTTTCCCACATCAACCTGATCACAGATCCTTCACACAGATGTGCTAAGCTGCTCATCTGTTACATAATTCAGTCAAATTATCAACCAAGATTCACCACCACAGTGACTAAATACAATCTAAGCACAAGAGGATCATAGGATGCCAGTGATTACTACCAGGGTGACCATAGAGATTATGGGGCACAATGATTCAAAGGGTTACCCCTGGGGATTGGAGTTAGTCAACCTCAAGGGGTACTGGTGGTTTTAAAAGACCCTGTAAGAAGGTTCTGTAAACACCTTTTAGATAACCCTAGGAAGGCTCACACACAGGAAGCTATAACAAACATCTGATCCACATAAGGTCATCATCAAGGGGACAATAATGCTCATGGTTTCACTGAAACCCAACTTTGAAAAAATTCAGGACACAAAAGATAGATGCAATCAGCATAATGCTATCTTTGGATGAAATTAGGCAAATCTAAGAGCATAGTTTTGCAAGTTATTCTTGGTGTCATTTTATAAAGAGTTACATAAGGTGCATTAAAAAATTCTTCTGATGACAGATAAAAGACCTAACACTCCAATGTGTATCTGATCACCTTCAGACCGGGGCATGGAGAAGTAGATCTTGGCCACGCCCAGAATTTAATTTGCACAAACTAATGGCCTCCAGCCTCCAGAGGCAAATCTGGTTTCTGCTGGAAATCATGTTGCCATTGTCACAAGTCTCAGTCCTTCTCAATGAGATCTCTTCCCATGATTGAGGATACTAAAATTGACTCCTCAAAGGCTGGCTCACAGGCAGAGGGGAGCAGTGGATGCAGACAGGACCCTATGTAAGATGAAGACGGAGACTAACTCTCAACCTATTTCCCAGATGCCTTTTACAGTCAGCTCTTCCTGCTCACTAGTCTCTGTCTCTCTGTATGTCACCCTTCTCTCTTTCCCTCTTTCTTTGATGTATTAAAAGAGGCTTGTGAGTGCTAGACTAGACAAACAGTCCACTACCAACTTGTGTTCTCAGCTTCTAGAATTGTATTTCTCACAAACCATTTTTATGTAAGAATTTTGTATGGGGGTGGTGCCTAGAGACTGGTTTTCTGAGGATAATCAAAGTCCAAACAGCAATCAGAAGGAGGGTGATAGTCCCTGGAGAGTAACAATGCCTTCACTCAGAAATTTTTAAATTCCTTTTGTTTATGTCGATTGCTATAACAAATTCATCAACAGAAATGACTCTGCCTGAGACAACTTTTCACAGTGACATCCACCGCATGTCTTCTCCACTTATTCGGACTTTAGAAATTAGTCTCTGGGCTCTGAGTGGCTGAGTCTGGGAGAATGGGGTGAATCTTGAATTTGCTTTGAGGTCAGCACCCCAATCTTGTGGGGGTGTTGGCAGTGACTCAAGCGCACACTGGGCTGTAGGATTTTTCTAAGCCTCCTGTAGAGTTTTCTGAAGTCTGTTTAACTCAGTTAAACATCTTGCCTTAACTGCTGGAATCAGAATTTCAGTTTTGATGTTTAACTCGCCCTGCTACTCTGTGACTTCAATATCCTGAACCTCTTCAGGCCCGAGTTCTTCAACCTGTGGTGCAGGAAGCAATGGCTCCTGTCCCTTAGAGTGTAGGGTAATTTCCCTCCTGTGTTTTACTTTCCCTGTCTGAGAGTTAGTTTTCATAACAGCACCCATATCATAGGCTTTGGGAAAGTTCAGTAAGTCAAGTTCTGTAGGAAACTTCCTGAACATGCTGAGTGTGTTATGAGTGACCATGTTCTTGATAGTGTGTTGGGAGCCGACTTTTAGCAGAAAGCAGCTATTCACATGCTAGCCACGCCTCCAAGGCTTGCGTCATATCCACGCGCCTACAAGGGGCATGGCAAAACTGTATAAATACCCTTCAAATAAAGAGACTTGATCAGAGACTTGATCAGAACCTCTGTCTTGTCTCTATTCCTTGTGTCTCTTCTCTTCATCCTCACTCTCTCTCCCTCTAGACCCTGACCCAAAGACCTGAGTGGCAGCTTGAAGCCAGGCAGAGCCGAGCAGGCAGCAACATAGTAACTAACCAGGCTTTTTAAGTCTTTTGTCTCAAGCCAGGTAGAGCGGAGCCGGTTGCAACAATAGTGTGAGGGTCAGATGAAGTATCCAGGTAAACAGTAAATACCTGGATGTCAGCATGTCAGCCACAGGAGTTTCTTGCTCTGGGTATCCACCAGGCTCATTTTGAGGGTCTAGATCGCCTTGGAATTCATGCCTAACTCAAGAGGTCAGGACAGGCATTCCGTATTACTACTCTCTTCTTTAATGTTCCAGCCTGCCCCACTCCTAAGTGGAAGACCCAGGGCCACCATGCTCCTGCACCTGCTGACCTTTCAAGGTGTCTGCTATGGAGAATGACTTAGTCAGTGTTCAATTGCTGTTATAAGACAACTTGGCTAAGGCAACTGTCTTAGTTAGGGGTTTACTGCTGTGAACAGACACCATGAGCAACTCTTATAAGAACAACATTTAATTGGGGCTGGCTTACAGGTTCAGAGATTCAGTCCATTATCAAGTTCATGGTCAAGGCTGGAACATGGCAGCATCCAGGCAGGCATGGTTCAGGAGGAGCTGAGAGTTCTACATCTTCATCTATAGGCTGCTAGCAGAACACTGACTTCCAGGCAGGTGGCTAGGATGAAGGTCTTGTAACTCACACTCACAGTGTCACACCTACTCCATCATGGCCACACCTTCTAACCCTGCCACTCCTTGGGCTGAGCATATACAAACCATCACAGCAACTTAAGAGAAAGCATTTAATTGGGGCCTGGCTTACAGTTTCAGAGATTCATTTCTTTATTATCATGGTGGGGAGCGTGGCAGAGTACAGGCAGACGTGGTTCGAAAGTAGCAGCTGAGAGTTTACACCTTATCTGCAAGTTGGAGGCAGAGAGAGAGAGAGAGAGAGAGAGAGAGAGAGAGAGAGAGAGAGAGAGAGAGAAAGTGAGCCACTATGGGTCTTTGAAACTTTCAAGCCCACCCCCTCCAACAAGGCCACATCTCCTTATCCTTTCCAAACAGTTCCACCAACTAGGGGTCAAATATTTAAATAAATGAGCCTATGGAGGCCATTCTCACTAAAACCACCACACAGACTGGCATTCCACCGATATTTTCTGCTGCATCTACCTTCTGTATTGATACTTCCTCTGTCCACTGAAGTTTTCTATGTATGACGAACTCTGAAGTTTGGACCGGTGCTCACTCCTCAGGCTAAGGATACATGGATCTATTTCTTTACCCTGAGGCTCGGGATAAGTCAAGCATGCCTCTGTCCACACCAGGCTTGAGTCCATCCTAGCATGCCTTGTAGATCTACAGATGGAAATGGCCCTACTCAGCTCCATAGTAGGACATAATAGATGAAGACATTTTCAAAATCACAGCAAGTGCACCTAATATAAAACTGGCCATTGCAACCAAATGCACCTTCTATTGTGCTAAATATATTCATATTGTTGTTCAACTGTTACCATCATCCAAATCTCAGTTTTTCCCATAACATTGAAACATGTGCATTAAATAACACATCATTCTTGCCTCTCCCGGACAACCCATGGCAGAAAACTTGGTACTTCCAGTCTCTAAATTTGTAGAATCATGTTCAATTGGTTCTTTTGTGAGTGTCTTCTTTTTTCACTTACCATACCATGTTCAAGTTATACTCATGTTAAAAAATAATACCTGAACAGCCTTCCTTTCTCAAGGTCCTAAGAATATTCTTCTCTTCCTGTCCCAGACCCCCTCTCTCAATCTGTGTGTGTGTGTGTGTATGCACAATTGTGCATGTATGACACTAATTATTTTTATATCTGTAGATAATTTGGTTTGCTTTCATTTTTGGCTCTGGTTAATCCATCACTCTAGAATGAATTTGAAAGAACATACATTCCTTTCAGACCCTACTTTGAACTATTCTGGGTTTTCAGGCATGCAATTGCTTATCAGATAGTAATTATCTTTTTAAAACTCAATTCATTGTTGTTGCTGATTTACTTTACTGCTGCTGCTGTCACTGTGTTTGAGCCATCTAGGGTCTTGTTATACACAGCATGATGGCTTCCAACTTATAATCCCCCCGTCTCTTGTCTGGAGCCCTGAGTTCACCACTGTGTCTCACCGCACCCAGCATTCACCGTGCTGTTTTTGAGGGAGGACTTTGACACATATAAAGATTACTTTTTTTTGCATTATGTTAGTTTTGTTCATGTTTCACGTTGCTATGAATATATAAATAGGTATCACATTACTCCTGAGCTATATTTTAGCTCAGTGTCAATGCTAGTAGTTGACCCATTAATTATTTCTTGAAGGAAGGACTCTGAACATAAAACTGTAAGTATACTGAAGGAAATGTTAATATGCTGCAGCCAGAAAGGAAGCGCCACCGAGACATCTGGAGATCATTAGCATCAATCAAGAAATCAGAAATCATTGCCTTATAAATATTGCTGCAAGTATTTCTTGTTAGTTAAAAACAAGCCACTAGGGAAGAACGAGAAGGTAGCCTCTCTGTTCTATTGTGGTTTTGCTGAGTAAAGAGATCTTAGCATTGACCCCAAGAAGCGCAGATGTTGGCTTTCACTTCTAAAACACCAGACTGGGAAAATCCTGTGTTGAGCTCTCTCAAAGCCAGCTGGTCCAAGCCCCTCCTACCCACTTGGCTATAAACCCGAAGGGCTTATGCCATAGTACAAATTTTTCTATCTGGATACCTTAGTATGGTACCATCTTGCTGCAGCCTTGGGAGTCAGAGTCAGCATCGATCCAAGCTCTCACAGTAAGCGACGGGAAGAAGAAAGAGGAAGTCCTCAGAGAGGAACTGTTTGTGAGTTCTTGAGAAAACCATCTGATGTCTTTTGAGGATGATGTCTATTGACAGCAACAACTATAAAATGCATTTTCTCATCTTATTTAAAAGGTGGATGGAAAATTTGGAGTCAGGCACAATGGCTGATGCATGTAATGTTAACACATAGGGGCTAAAGCCAGAGATCACAACTTAGGTTTGAGGCTAGCCTGGGCTACTACATATGGAGTGAAATCTTGTGTGTGGGGGGAGGGAGTGGGTAACCTGGGATAAATATGGAGTGAGATCTTGTGTGTGTGGGGGTGAGGGGTACGGGCATCTGTAGATCATTTGATTTTGTTTTCATTAGAAGTTTCTTTTAGGTTAATGCCAACTTTTGTTAAAATTGTGAGTATTTTATTCAGTTAAATAGAAGGAAGTGGAAAAATTATATGTTTCCCAGTTTGTGTTGAAAAAAAAAAAATTAAACCCTACAATTTCATGTAACCTTTGACCTTAGACAAGGAGTTGCAGAATTGATATTTTTTTAATAGCAGAAAAATGACCAAGGGGAATACTTTGGTTAACATAATTTATAACACACAAACAACCAGCTTTTTGCTTTCCTATGCAAGAAGGCAGAGGGGACATATGAGTTGCACGATGAGTCTAGATTTCATCTTAAGAGGCAGTTGATCTGTAACAGCAAAGCTCGAGGCCTGAGGAGGAGCCAGGATCCAACTCCTTTCCCAAAGAGAATATACTCGGAGTGTTGGGAATCACAAAGAGCAATCAGAGAGGGGCTTATTATATGACAGTTTTAGTTTAGAAACAAACTGAATATTTAATACATGTGATGGTTTGAATGAAATGGCTCCCATAGACTACAGGAAGTGGTACTACTGGAGGTGTGGCCTTATTAGAGTGGGTGTGGCCTTATTAGAGTGGGTGTGGCCTTGTTGGAGGAAATGTATCACTGGGGTTTGGGCTTTGAGGTTTCAGCAGCTCAAGCTGGACCTAGTGGCTCACTGTCTCTTCCTGCTGTTTTTGGATCCAGATATAGAACTCTCAGCTATATACCTCTTCAGTACCATGTCTGCCTGTATGTCACCATGCTTCATACTATGACAACAATAGACTATACCTCTGAACTGTAAGCCAGCCCCAGTTAAATGTTTACCTTTATAAGAGTTGCCATGGTCATGGTGTCTCCTCACAGCAAGAGAACTCTAACCAAGACAATCAGTCATGAATTATGTTACTCTCCCCGAAAGTGGTTTGAAAACAGGTTTGAAATCACAAAACTGTGGTTGTATTTTGCTAAAATACTTGAAAGTGTTGCTGTTTATAAAATGATAGCTTCCCTTAAGTATCGCCCAGGAAAGGTTAGCAGTATTTTAGTTGTGGTTGTTAAAGGTTGAAATCTGGAGAATAAGAGGAATGGCAGTATCCTTTTTTTTTCTCCAGCTTATCATACATTAAAAATTGTAAATTTAATCTCTATGCTACTTTTAGATCTAAAGTGCTCTCACTAGGAAGATGAATATTTTTTTTAAAAAGATAGCAATGTGTATAGAATAGTCCATTTAAAATTGTTGAACAGGTAGGAGGGAGGTGTAAGTGTTCACTTCAGGCCCCTCTGATAATCACCGCTCTTTTGATGCAGACTATTGGCCCAGTCACAGATTACTGGTCTTTTAACCAAAGTTAGAAAAGTTACTCACTGCACACTTGCCATCAGGCCAGATGTTAAATCTCACAGAGAACAAAGAAGACACCATGTTCACCTCTGGGTGTAGGTAATTGCTGCTGGGAAATCACTGAGGGTTCCTCATGCTAGGCTGTGTGTAGTTGGCTGGGAACGCTCTGGGTTCCTCCAGGGGGAAGTTAGGCCTGGCTGCTGTGGCTCACTAAAGGCCTCTCCACGGCTCCTCACAGCATGGCCCCAATGACACATAAGAAAGTCCATGGGTTTTTACAGGCTTTAATGTCATGGCGGATGGTGGATGGATCTGGATGCACCCTCCCCCCAACCCAAACCCAGGGCAGACCTGAGTTAAATAGGGAGGGAAAGAGGGGGGCTGGGGAAGAATGCTTAATTGGTTCCACCCTCTGGCCATCGGGTACCTCATTAGTATGTAAATCTCTCTAGGGCCTGAGTTCCTCATGACTGTTGGCCATAGACCTCTCTGTGGGAGTGGTTGTTGGAGGGCTGAAGCTAAATGAAAAGAACCAGGGCCTGGGAGCAGAGCTGAACTCCTGCCACCTAATAAGGTTCCAGGGTTCCAAGCTCGTTCTCGACCAAGCGCCCAGCTGCTTCTCACAGCCCACCACCCCACATCTGGGGAGTTTAGGGTCCACAGACACTAAATAATGGTTGTAGCACATAAATCATACCCATTGCTAGTATACCCATACTCCATTCATTTATGGAGAGTGCAGCATGCTATGAAAGCTGTCAACAGCAGCGTCTGGAGTGGAGAATAGATGGAAGAAGGTGGATCGAAGAATGACAGGCAAGAGAAGGCTCGTTGTGTTGCTTGGGAGAATAAACCTGCTGCTGGGTATTTGTGTTTCTAAATTATTAATTAGGTTATTCTTCTCTCACACATTACATCCTGACCTCTGTTTCCCCTTCCTCCTCTTGCCCCAGCTCCTTCCAGCACCTCTCCCAGATTCACTTCTCCTTCTGCTCCAGTAAGATTAACATAGTAAAAATGACCACCTTACCAAAAGCAATCTACAGATTCAATGCAATTCCTATCAACGTTCCAATACAATTCTTCACAGACTTTGAAAGAGTAATTTTCAATTTCATATAGAAAAACATAAAGCAAATAAAAGAACTTCTGGAGGTATCCCTGATTTCAAGCTGTACTGCAGAGCCATAGTAATAAAAACTGCATGGTATTGATATAGAAACAGACAGTGATCAGTGGACTCCAATCAAAGACTGAGAAATAAACCCACACACCTATGGACACTTAATATTTGACAAAGAGGCAAAAGCCATACAAAGTAAAAATGAAAGCATCTTCAACAAACGGTGCTGGTTTAACTGGATGTCTGCATCTAGAAGAATTCAAATAGACCCATAACTATCGCCCTGCACAAAACTCAAGTCGAAGTGAATTAAAGACCTCAACATAAGACTGGACACACTAAATCTAAGAGAAGAGAAAGTGGGGGACTTCCTTGAACACATTGGCACAGGAGACACATTCCTGAACACTAAGATCAACAACTAATAAAAGGGACCTCATGAAACTGAAAAGGTTTTGCAAGGCTATGCACACCATATGTGTGTGTGTGTGTGTATGTATAAATTAAATAAAATATATATATATATATTAGACATTAACAAACCAAGTGTCTTAGTCAGGGTATCCATTCCTGTAAAACATCATCACCAAGAAGCAAGTTGGGAAGGAAAAAATTTATTCAGCTAACATTTCCACATTGCTGTTCATCACCAAAGGAAGTCAGAACTGGAACGCAAGCAGGTCAGGAGGCAGGAGCTGATGCAGAGGCCATGGAGGAATATTACTTACTGGCTTGCTTCCCCTGGCTTGCTCAGCTTGCTTTCTGATAGAACCCAGGACTACCAGCCCAGGGATGGTACCACCCACAGTGGGCCCTCCCACCCTTGATTGCTAATTGAGAAAATGCCTTACAGCTGGATCTCTTGGAGGCATTTCCTCAAGGGAGTCTCCTTTTGCTTTGATAACTTCAGCTTGTGTCAATTTGACTCACAAAACCAGCTAGTACACCAAGTAACTGAAAAATTTAAAAATGGGGTACAGAGCTAAACAAAGAATTTTGAAGAGAGGAAACTCAAATGGCTGGAAAGCACTTAAAGAAATGTTCGACATTCTTTGAA
>NC_047678.1:48199193-48317218 GCF_011762505.2 Arvicanthis niloticus
CTCATTGGGCTCAAAACCCTTACTTTTATTTGAGAGTCTTCCCCCCACCAAAAAAAAAAAAAAAAAGAAAAAAACCCTGTATTAATTCTTTGAGAATTTTGTACAGTCTTTTAGTTGTTCCATTGGTAGAATATGGACTAACACAAACCTTCCAAAACGGCTGCCATAATTGGTCAGTGGATCGTGACTACTCATCACAGTTTTTGTTGTTTGCCTGCTGAAGCAATGTCTTGTTGTATTTCCCTGACTGTCCTGGAACTCACTAGATAGAGCAGAATGGCGGCCAACTCACAGAGATCCTCCTGCCTCTGCTTCTCAAATGCTGAGAATAAAAGCCTGAGCTCATTAGTATTTTCTTTTTTTTTTTTTTAAAGATTTATTTATGTATTTTATGTATATGAGTACACTGTAGCTGTCTTCAGACACACCAGAAGAGGGCATCAGATCTTGTTATAGATGGTTGTGAGCCACCATGTGGTTGCTGGGAATTGAACTCAGGACCTCTGGGAGAGCAGTCAGTGCTCTTAACCACTGAGCCATCTCTCCAGCCCTCATTAGTGTTTTCTTAGAGGGTGAATTAGCAAAAAGAAAGATAGAGTGTCTGTGTCTTACATGGCTGTTAATTCTCTCTCTCCTCTGTCTTCTGCCTTCATAGTACACCCGCTCTTTCTCATGTGCAGGATGAACATACACACAAACAGCATTAAGCCTTGAAGATTGTCAGGCCTACACACCAGTGCCCATCGGATTCATGATCCTTATGAGCAAGATGCCCAAACTAGGAGCCAGAATCTGAGTTGGCAAGCAGACACAGTAAGCTTTGTCCAGGGTTTGCCCAGGATTTGTTACACATCACAGCTGGGACAAACAGAAATGACAATACCTTCCCAAGCCAACAGAAGGAACATGGGAGAAACTGGGATTCTGAAGATGGTGGGAGTAAGCTGGAGACATAAAGCTGCTCCTGCATCAGATAACGGTGGCGTCCTGAGGTCGGTGATGTAGGAACTAAGAGTAATTCTAACGGGGCTGAAGCCCTCTGGGGTAGCCCATTATGCTAGTGAATTCTATTTTCTGCCCCTAGCTGGTCACCAGGACGCAATTCAGCTTTACATCATTGCAGCCAGTGCTTTGCCTAGGGCAGGTGCAGAGTCCACATAGTCTTGTGAAATGAAAACAAGACCTTAAGTTACTTCCCTGCAAAGAACTCTGGAAATTATTTTAAAACATGGCCTAATGGACAAATATATGGCTCACCTTTTAGTACTAGCCACCTACTCTTTGAAGTGAAGAATGAAATATGAAAGAGTGCCTGAAATCCCGTGCTACAGACAATGGGGAAAAGCTACAAAGTATCTTTATGAGCTTCGCCGGGAATCTGAGCTTTATAATATGTTTTATGCAGCATTTTTAAATGCTAAATTAACTGCTTCATGAGCTGGGGCCAGAGCTCTCAAGCACAGGAGTTGGGGGGGGGGGACCCTGTTTCTTTGAGTAGGCTAGTCCCTGAGGGCCAGAGCTATATTCAACATGCCGAGCCCCTGTGCAGAAGAGCTGTTTAGCCAATGTTTTGCCAAGCTCTGGGCTGCAAAAGGTAAATTCACTGAGGAGAGAGATAATGGTCAAATCAAGTGTCACAGACGATCTCCCAGGTACCCCAGGATCTTCAGACATCGTTGGGAACTGCAATACAGAGACCCCTTTCCATTGGCTTTACAGCCATGGTCTCATATGCACTGCCACCCCCCCCCTCAACTGCTCCCACCCTGTATAGCCAGGTAACAATTCTATCTTCTCCAATCTGAGAGAAGAATGCATAGAATGAAGAGTGGGACAGCATCATGAAACAAAGTCAATCAACTTTTGCATTTCCAAATACTGGTGGGGGTGACCCCTTGAGGGGGTGATGTTTTCCAAATGATCTCGAGTGTTGGGTTTTGGAGCAGGTTTCACAGAGCCTTCAGCAGCTCCCACTGCCTGGTGTGTACATAGCTGTTCAAGTGTGTGTACATGTGCAGGTCTGACTCTCTGCAGGTATGTATATACATAGAGACACTGCAGGTGTCCTGAGGACCCTGTACTTGAGAGGAGAACACTGGAAGGAAGATAATCGGGCACCATCCCCCAAGTTAATTGAAGAAGTCATATCCCATCTTTGTAACTAAATAATTTAAATAATGACATTTTTATTTTAATTGGGCCTCTGGGTCATAAAGAGAAGAGTAGAAGGAGGAGCAAGCAAGGGAGGGCAGGAGACAGGAAAGAAGAGGAATCGGCAGACAATGGGAGAAAAAAGATAGGAAGGAGACAGAAGAAGAAAAAACTATTTTAAAGGCATAATGGGGAGAGGTTTCCATTTTTGCTTGTTGGAGTGTGTGTTTTGTTTTTCAGGAATGCCGTCTTACTACAGAGCTCAGGCTGGTCTTGAATTTTGATCCTCCTGTCTCTGCCTCCACGATGCCTGGATTCCCATCTGAAGAGGAAATGACCAAGGTACAGATTCAAAGAACCAGGCTTCCGTGTGAGAGAGGGCAAAACCCTTCTTAGTAAATTTTCTGGTCTCCCTCAGAGGGAAGCATTTCTGCAAATCTCTGGGGTCCTTGCAGCCTCAGATCACCTACCTAAGGAGCTCTTATTCCAGGTTCTGTCGACCTCATCTGTGGAGAAGCTCGGGTGGGTGTAATGGGAGAATCTAAGGACTTCCTCTCATACTCGAAAAAAGGCAATCTTTATTATGCATATATCTGGCAATAAGGCCTTCATGAAGATTTAATCATAACAATAACACGTTTGAGGCTGTAAGGGATAAGATAAAGGTGGAGAGTGACAGAGATGCCATTTACTGACAGATTTGCATTAATGAGTCTTATTGGCAAAACAACTATAGTGATCTCTGTCAGCTTTGGGCTGCCTGTGCTCCTGAAGCAAGCTCTTCTGGGGAGAGGCTTACATGCTGATCTGGGCACCAGAAGCTGGAAGTTCCTGTCTTGATAGCACTGTGTGGGTCCTGCTCTTTCACACCTTGGCATGAGATGCTGGCAACCCCAGGGGACTAGGGACTCCATTATAAGGTACTGGCTTCTCTGTCTTTAGTGCATCTCCCACTGAGAGATGCCTTTAAAGGCCCAGAACAGCTTGGAGAGGATCAGGTTTAGTTGGCAATTTGACTGTTGTGGTACACTGAAAAACTGTCCGTTTTGGTCTTTCAAAATCAACCCTCTGGCATGATTTTCAAAATCAACCCTCTTGCATGCTCCATCTTGGCCCCGCCCCCGCCCCCGCCCACTGCAAACTTTAACATCAACAGGAACTGTTTTGCTTTCTTTCTCTCTTGACCACACCCCAATTCATACTTTAAGAGGAACTGTTTTGCAGTCTTCCTCTCTTGGCCACGCCCCCTATGCAGACTTTACCACCAAAGCTGAACTGTTGTTCTTCTTTTCATCCTGTTTCCAGTCTCATTCCAATCGATTCAGAAACTGATTCAAAAGCTCGTGGTGGTATGGACCCATATGTCTTCTCCCTCAATAGAAACATGCATGGATTAAGCAAGGCCAAGGGCAGAGCAACATCAGAATGCCTCCTGGCTCCAGTGTTGCAAGCTTGCTAGTCCAGAAGGCATGTATTTGGTGCGGGAGGGAGGACACAGACTTGTGTTCTGTGAGATTCTTCTCCATAGCAAACACGAGGCTCTATCTGGGAAACATGAGGCTCTGTCTTGTAAACTAGCTACAACTATTTTCTTCTTGTTTCTATGTATCCATGAAGGATCTTAGAGAAACAAAATTCCCATTATTCATAACAATTCTGAGAACAGGAGAATAATAACAACCCTGTGAATGGCGTTGATTGTGAGCACAGCTCTAGTCTATGGGATATTATCTATGGCATTCACATGATCATTTAAAGACCAAAATGCGCGCAGACTTTAACTGGGTGTGGTGGTGCACATGTACTGTTCCAGTCTTTGAGAAACTGAGGGAGGAGGTTTACCAGTCTGGGACCAATCTGAGTTTTATAGTAAGAGCCTGTGCCCTGCCCCCTGCCCTCAGCAAAAGAATACGAAGGAAGAAACTTGAAGGTCCTTTGCTTCCCAGCCCCAAAGAACCCTGAAAGCTACGTACAGTGCAGATTTTTAAGAAGATGGGTTGACAAAGGAATTGGCAATCAACCAGACAGGATGACACTCTATGATCAGCCTTTGAGAAGGTTTTCTTTAAGAATTTCCTTTATGGTTAAAATTCAGAGTTGTCTTCTTAAAAAGTTAAATATTTTATGTTCCTTTCTTTGGGTTGGGTCTACTTTGCGGTTACTTCCACGCCACACAAAACAGCACCATAAAAAATGCAATAAATATTTCATAATTCTCTATAATTGGTTGCCAATGTTTGGAAATGTTTGCCCTATTGCCTAACTCTCATTCTGGAATCCCATGGGGAAGAGCCAAAAGGAGAATGTTCTGTCTGCACCTCTCCCATGTCCCCCAACTCCAGAGCATCAGGACAAATTATTTTAATCCAAGAGAAATATGGGTATCATAATGAATTAGGTTCATTTCTTCCCTTATCCCTACCTCTGTAGCCCCAAACCTTGGTAAAACTGTAGACTCATAATTGCTTAGAGTACCTAGTCTCAACTTTTTGATGAAAAAAAATTAGATCTAGAATTGGCAGTGTAACATTAAAGATACTATTTTCATCTGTTTAGAGAGCTTTCTGACCTAAGACAGGAAGGATTGTTGACTGGAATACATGCATAACACTAGACAGACCACAATTAAGATGGAGTCAAGGATAACTCATAAAGATAGTTAATTCTGATGCAAAACTTCCCCTGTCCATTTTTCATGGAGGGCTTTCATAAGCTTTCTGCAATAAATATTGAAAAACATATGCATGTATATACAAACATACATATACATTTCGGCTATTTGCAGCTCTCAGTCTGTATCTAGTCAGTTTCTGCTGTTTGTATCTATCTATCTATCTATCTATCTATCTATCTATCTATCTATCTATCTACCTGTCTACCTTCTGCCTATCTATCATCTGTCTACCTATCTTCAGTATCTATCTATCTATCTATCTATCTATCTATCTATCTATCTATCTATCTATCTATCTACCTGTCTACCTTCTGCCTATCTATCATGTCTACCTATCTTCAGTATCTATCTATCTATCTATCTATCTATCTATCTATCTATCTATCTATCTACTTTCTGCCTATCTATCATCTGTCTACCTATCTTCAGTATCTATCTATCTATCTATCTATCTATCTATCTATCTATCTATCTATCATCTGTTTATCTATTCTTCATCCAGTTAGCATCACAAAGAGAAACAATAGCATCAAAACTTTAAATTTTCCTGGATATTTGGAGTTGCACTATACCACTGCAGGAATATTTCTAAGCAAGTAAATTTCTCTAGGTTTTACCTGTTAACGAAAAATGAAATTTCTCTAAAACCCAGGGAATTTACATCACTATCAATATTCATCAAAGATCTTCTTGGTTCTTGTTTTGTCTTGGCAATATTCTTGTGTCACTCTCTTTGTTTTTGTATATTTTGTCAACAGAATGACTGTCCTCTACTTTTTTTTATTCATTTTTTTATTCTATATTTCATTTATTTACATTTCAGATGTTATCCCCTGTCCCCATATACCCTCCCCCCATTAATCCCCTATCCCATCCTTCCTCCTCCTTTTTTGCCTTTATGCTGTTTAAATTACATGCAAGTATTAAGGTCAGTGCTAGGTTGAGGAACTAGCAATACCATAGGTACAAATAGTTAAGGAACAAGCAAGACAAGAAACCCAGATAGTCAAAGAACACACACAACAATAAACAGAGTCCTGTGATCTCTATTTCTAAGGGCTTATCAGGATGACCAAAATATGTGAGCCTACTTCCCTGTCCTAGCCCAAAGTCATTTTCAAGCCTGAAGCCTACTTCTTTGTTCTAACTTAAGATTTAGATTTCTGCCTATAATTATTTCTTTGTTCTAGCCTAGGATTTAGATTCTTGCCTGAAATTACTTTGTTCCAGCCTAATGTCAAATTCCTGCCTGCAGTCCATTTCCTTGTCCTTGTCCTATGTCAGATTTTTTCCAAGCAGCCCATTTTCTTGTCCTTGGCCAATGTCAGATTCCTGCCAGGCAGCTCCAAAAGCTCTCCACATCTTTCTCTTTTAATTGCATGAACCAGACTGAACCTGTTGACACAGAACTCTCTAGCAATCAGGCCCTTAAATCCCAGAGCCAGTATCTCTTGCTCAGATGACAGGTTATGAAGCCCCTTTCTGGCAGCCAAGGTGGTGTGAGGCCAGAGGGGAAAAGAGCAGTGATTCTTTAAATTCATAATCTCACTATGCAAAGTTAAAACATCCAGAGAGGTGTTAGGATTTTGCCAAATCCCCTACAGGTGTCTTTAAACTTTTTTTTTTCTAATTATAATGACAATCATTGTAAATTTTAGAAGTAACACTACTCCAATGATATTTGTCACGACACTTGAGATGGCTCTTAACTTTTGAACCCTGAACCTCCTTCAGATAATTTGAATAGAATATAGAGCATTAATCCATTGTTCCAGACACCTATATAAATCCTTTTGTATACTCAATACATTAGTAACTTTTTTTTTTTTTTTTGCTAGATGGTTAACAAAATAGCTGTCTTAACTCCTTGTGTCAAAGCTATTCAGAAGCAGTGGTGTTAGCAATTAATGAAATTAAAGCTGTTATACCAGCAATAATCAAGCCCACTACCCTCTTGCTTCTGCTTAAAGCCTAACTCACTTCTTTCAGCACTTTCAAGATTTTTTTTTAGAGAATCACAGTTTTCTAATACTTAGGACAGTAAGACAAAAGCTGATTGATAGACCTTCATAACAGAAATGCCAGGTTTCAACACACTAACACAATTAGAAAGTATACAGTCATTGCAACTTACAATAAATGGTGTAGAAGAGACAAAACCAATTTTAGCTTAACAATTAAAAGAGCCTTAAAACATGCACTAACCCTTGATTGAAATCCAGATCCTGTCCCAACTTTATCTCTTTCTATCAAAACATAATAGAGAACTGCAGCTAACTTCTAAATATGTCTCTGAATGTCCAGATCCAGCCTTCCAAATGAAGACTGTTATTTCCAATATTGGATTGATTTCTAGACCAGTATATGATTGAGTCCAAATAGCTGGTCACCTTTAAAAAAAAATACAAGAGTCATCATAATTTCTCTTTTTGATTCTTTGCCCCACAAAGTCTAACAACTTGAGGCAAGGTAGCTTGTCCTGTCTGGGATATAGTCAAGCAAAGGTGGGTCAGGAACATATGTCCAATACAGCTTCCCAGTCACCCTTGTCAGGGCACTCAGCAAGCTCACAGGTTGGCATCATTCTTTGTCTCAGCAACAGCATTTCTCAACCATCATTCTGTCAGCGACTATGTTCCTATAGCATCCTGCAGAAAAAACACAAATGTGCCCTCTTCCCCATATTAGATAACTGGTCAGGGTCATGCCATATGCCTGTAAGTGGATCCTTCCTTTCCACCTATGCATAAGTCTGCCTGGTTGTAGGGTGCCATAGACACTCAGCAGAAAGTTCCTTGGCATCCATTTTTTTAAATTTAAAATAAAAAGAGTATGATTTGGTGTTCGGGTATATACCTCTCCCCTTTTTATTTTATGAAGATATTGTTTTAAAGTTCCATGGGCCCATTCCACAATACCTTGTCCTTGAGGATTATAAGGAATTCCTGTAATAAATTGTTGACAAAAAGCCTCAACTGCTCGACTACAATTGCCAGATCCACTATCTGTTTTTTTAATTGGATGTTTTATTTATTTACCTTTCAAATGTTATCCCTTCTCCCATCCCCCCCAAAACCTCTTACCCCGTTCCCCATCCTCCTACTTCTATGAGGGTGTGCCCCCACCCATCCACCAGTTCCTGCCTTCCTGCTCTCAAATTCCCCAACACTAGGGCATCCAGACTTTCAGGGACCAAGGTCCTCCTTTTTCACTGATGCCTGACAAGGCCATCTTCAACTACCTATACAAGTGGAACCATGAGTCCTTCCATTTGTGTTCCCAGGCTAGAGGTTTAGACTCTGGGAGCTCTGGTTGAGCATTCATCAGGGAAATGCAAATCAAAACAACCCTGACATTCCACCTCACACCAGTCAGAATGGCTAAGATCGAAAACTCACATGATAGCAGATGCTGTTGAGGATGTGGAGAAAGAGGGACACTCCTCCATTGTTGGTGAGATTGTAAGCTGGTACAACCACTATGGAAAGCAGTCTGATGGTTCCTCAGAAAATTGGACATTCTATTACCTGAGGACCCAGCTATACCACTCCTGGGCATATACCCAAAAGATGCTCCAACATATAACAGGGACACATGTTCATAGCAGCCTTATTTGTAATAGCCAGAAGCTGGAAAGAACCCAGATGTCCTTCAACAGAGGAATGGATACAGAAAATGTGGTACATTTACACAATGGAGTATTACTCAGCTATAAAAAACAATGAATTAATGAAATTCTTAACTGGAAAATATCATCCCGAGTGAGGTAACCCAATTACAAAAGAACACATATGGTATGCACTCACTGATAAGTGGATATTAGCCCAAAAGCTCACAATACCTAAGATAAAATGCATAGACCATGAAGCTCAAGAAGAAGGAAAACCAAAGTGTGGGTGCTTTGGTGCTTCTTAGAAGGATTAACAATATACTCAACCAGAGCTCCTGTATTTCTTAGGTCAAATCATATTTATATGTGCAAACATCATAAAGTCACAAAATTCTAGGACTGGCTTTTTCCTAAGGATGCAAATAGGACCTCTGTCTAAATGTAAAGACAAATTGTAATTATCTTTGTATGATAATAGAAAATATTTATAAAAACCTTAAAAAAAGAATTCTTATTAATTCAGCCATAGTGTGCACCTGTATTTCAGGGATTAGAAGGTAGAGGCGTGAAGACCCCAAACTTAAGACAACAAAAGCCCAGATGCTGTCTCCTAAGATGCCCATTAAATATTAATACAGACGTAGGCAGCAAAATTGTCAGAGTAATTTGATAGATCAAACTCCCAATTATCAATAATGCTGCAACGTGGCTACCAACCAGAGTCTCTAAGTGCTGATTTAAACCTGACCCTCCCTGATCTCTCTTAGACACAGAAACAGGGAGAGTCCCTATTCTCCAGATGGGCAGAATCACAATGGTCCATTTTCAAAGGCAATCCAAGGAGAAGTGAGGTAAAGCAAGCTATGTTAATGCCCTGGTGGGCTGTGCGTGTGTGTGTGCGTGTGTGTGTGCTGCTCTCTCTGTGTGTGTACATGTGTGTGCATTCCTGTGTATGATGTGTGTGTATGATGTTTGTGGATTTGTACCTGTAACTGCCACATTAAAGTGGAGGTCAGAAGAAAGACAAACTTGGCTGTCGGTCCTCAACTTTTCCATGTTTTTGAGTCATGGTCTCATTGATTTATACCTAAGTACATACCAAACTAGTTGGCTCATGAGCTTGCAGGGATTAACCCCTTCTACCTCCCAGCTCACTGAAGGCTCCTTATAATGACAGGCATGTGCTACATGTGCCCTGTTCTATGTGAGTTCTGTGAACTCAGTTTCTCGTGCTTGTATAACAAATTCTTTACCCTGCAAGTCATCGCCCAGGTCTGCTGTCTGCACATTTAGGGTGTGACTCTCATTGGCAGCGCACAGAGGGAACATCTCAGAGCATAGATATTGCTCTGCTTTCAAATTCTAATCACTTTTATTGGGGCTATACATCATTTTTAACTAAGCCGTTCTACATTGTATCCCCTTGTTGCGAAGGGCTCTCTGATATTTTGTTTTCATTACTCCATTGATTCTGCAAGACATATTTTGTCATTATTTAATACCAGAAAGTAGCAATGATATTATCTCATCTGGGTTGTCCAAGCAATTGTCACTACCTGAAAGTAAATAGGAGGGAAATTTGCATAGTAATAACGGTATATAGGAAAAAATAATTGCAATTTATCACCACAAATGGACCAGTTATTAACACAGAATGAGGGGCGAGGAATCGTTATTCCCGATACAGAAAGGCAAATAAATTGTTGCTGCCCTATTAGAAAGTACGGTATTTATGATTAAAATTCTCCTAGTAGTTCTGAGCATGGGTAATTTCAGAGTCCATTTAGGAAAACATGCCTAAAGTGGTATTTAACTGTTTCATCATTGCTTCAGAGTTAAATACAACTTGAATGTGAATGTTTCTATACATAAAGGAAGTGCTAAGATGAGCAAATGGTTATAGCTGTTTATTAACATCTCAAATAATTTAAAACCTTCCTGTGTCTAAAGGTGAACAGCCTACTCTCCAGTTTGTGTGGACATTGTGTCTTCTCCTCCTTTCCACCTTTAAGGCTCCTGAAGCTCAGATGTGCATAAACTTTGGAATCCCCACTAGCACAGGTAGAAAAGAGATGAAGAACTAAGAATCCTTCTAGTTCTCAAAGACAGGGTTCTCTGAGTCTAGTTGAGCAAAACTTCTTTCATCAGGACCGGCCTCCTGCCTGTGTTCTAAATCCGTGCTGTCCCTCAATGTTCTTCATACTTTCTTTGGTTTGGTTGTGGTTTTGAGACACGGTGGAACCTTAAGAGGTGTTTGGGAGATGAGGGTTCCTCCCATTCTCAGGAGTGACTTGTAAGTGTTCATGAGAGGTAGTTAGGTATCTCAAGGGTTATTTGCTTTAGAAGTGAGTTTGGCCTCCCCTCGCTTCTTTTCTTCCTCATGTGGCACTTTCTGAGAAGACCCTGTTTGGGATGGAGTTCATTATCTGGTCTCCTTTATTCTAGGTGGAGCCAAATGATTGCTGCTAAGCTGTGAAGTGTGACTTCACACAGGAAATCACTTCAGGGCTTAGGCAGTAGGAGCGGATGGACCACCTCTGTTGACTTGGTTGGCTGGGTACAGATGCTGCAGGAAGAGACAGCACACTTCAGACCAATGTCTGTGTCTGTTTTGAGGCGCTGGGGACAGAACCTAGATTTGCATAAGTTCTAGGCAAGTACTCAACCACTGAACTATATAGCCAACCAAGGAGATGGCTTTTAGCTAACGTTGGGTCCTGAGAAGTGAGGTGTCTTGACTTCCCAAAGACATTTTTGGTAGTCATAACTTAGATATGAGGTAAGGAAAGCCAAAGATGCTGATAAACATCCCACAATGCACAGTGGTGGCACAGATAGGCCTTTGTCCTACGGGGTTGTGAAGCCAGTTGATGGAGGGAGTCTGGCTTTACTCCTAGAGCCAAACAAACCCCAGCTGCTCACACAGAACTGTGAAGAGAGTGAGGAGCAAATCCCTCATGAATGTAAGGCATCGCCATCTGAGGACTGTTACCCTTAAAAACTAGTATACACTCTATAAACCATTCCACCTAAAGCTGGCATGGTTCTCAGGGGTCTTTGTGTAGAGCCACATACAGTAGCTTTATTGGATCATCTAGTCAAAGCCAGACTTCAAATAAGCTGAACGCTACCATGAAGTGACATCTTTGGATGAGATGCAATTGACTGTAAGCACCCTGTACTTCAGCCTTTACACACTGGAGCCCACTTTGTGGCAGCTGACATTCGGCACCTGTGCAAATTAAGTAGTCAGTGGCTGTCGATGGATCCTCTGTGTATCTCTCCCGCTGCTATGTTAATTAGGGTTTGTATTTCTACACAAACATCATGACCAAGAAGCAAGTTGGGGAGGAAAGGGTTTATTCAGCTTACACTTCCATATTGCTGTTTATCACCAAAGGAAGTCAGGACTGGAACTCAAGCAGGTCAGGAAGCAGGAGCTGATGCAGAGGCCATGGAGGGGTGTTACTTACCGGTTTGAATCTCCTGGCTTACTCAGCTTGCTTTCTTATAAAACCCAGGACTACCAGCCCAAGGATGATGACACCACCCACAGTAGGCTAGGCCCTACTCCCTTGATCACTAATTGAGAAAATCTATTACAGCTGGATCTTATGGAGGCATTTCCTCAAGGAAGGCTTCTTTCTCTGTGATAACTCCAGATTGTGTCAAGTTGACACACAAAACCAGCCAGTATACCTGCACATTACAAAGGGACAGGCAGACTGATCTCAATCACACAGTTAAGACACTTTACTGGAAACTAACTCGCTGCAGCTGCCTGGACGTTAGTCCTCTCAAGTGAGGTAAAGCACATCTTCCTGTGGTTCAGATCTAAAGGACTCACGTTGTCATTATAAAAATTGCATACATCTGTAGGGCCGTGAAAGGGGTCTTGGTCTTTGGTAGAAGCACTGGCTGGAAGTAGCCCGGAGACCCTGCAAGGGATGGGCATCTATTCTGCTGTGCTCCCAGAATCCAGGCTCCTAACACGTGGCATGGAACTCCATTAATCTGTGCTGTTCAATCACGTAGGATGCAGCCCCTCCCAAAGGACACAGGTAGAGGGCATGACTACAGGCCTCAGCCTCAAGAGATTTACATACTAATGAGATACCTGAAGGCCAGAGGGCATAGCCAATTAAACATTCTTCCCCAGACCCGCCCCCTTTTCTCTCTCCCTATTTAACTCAGGTCTGTCCTGAGTTTCATGGGGGGGGTGGTGGAGGGAGGGTAGGAGGTGCTTAGGAGGTGCTTAGGAGGTGCGTAGGAAGTGCGTAGGGGGTGGGTAGGGGGTGGGTAGGGGTGGGTAGGGGGTGGGTAGGGGGTGGGTAGGGGGTGGGTAGGGGGTGGGTAGGGGGTGGGTAGGGGGTGGGTACGTAGGGGGTGGGTAGGGGGTGGGTAGGGGGTGGGTAGGGGTTCATCCAGATCCAGCTACCATCTGCCATGAAAATAAAGCCTGTAAAACTCATGGACTTTCTCGTGTCATTGGGGCTGCACCATGAGGAACCGTGGAGAGGGCCTTTAATGAGCCACTGTAGCCACAGCCGCTGTGTCTAACTTCCCACCTGGAGGAACTTTCTGCATTTCCAGCCACCCTATTCACAAACATCTATGAAAAAAGCTGCATCATTCTCCAAGTCCTTTGGCTTAGAAAGCACTGATGGATGTTTTGTGTGCAGCACAATAAAATTGATAGCTATCCATTTGAAACCAGACTAGCAGATGCTTCTATAGAAGGAGAGGTTGATTCAGAGATGGCAGGTGACTTGACCACATCCCTAATAAAATCCATGCAGCACACAACCTTGGTGGCTTTGGGCCTTTCTAGGTGTCACACTTGGGTGCCACCTCTCTCCTCTACTGAGCCTTTTGCTCCTGTGTTAGGCAGTTAAGTGGTGAAGCTCTCCAGTGTCATATTGATACTTCCTGTTCTGATGTGTAATTAGCTGTCAACATTTCATGATAATCAAGGTTTTCTTGAGATCTCTATGACCCTCTGCTCATCAAGTTCCAAGCCCTCCCAATGCTATGAGTTAATTAGTGTCGCTGTCAGCTGTGAACCTCTCAGATGAAGAACCCAGAGTCTTGGTGCGAAGATGTTATTTGGTGATCACAGTCGTTTTCATATCGAATAAGCATTATCAGAAACACCTGCGTGCAGCTTGAAAACAACTGTTTTATGAAAGTTAGACTCGGCACTATTTGAAGGTAACTCCTGAGCTCATCCTTCTCTGGAGGAACAGGCATTGATTACTGGAAGGAGAGGCATGTCATTTGGCTATGGGGAACAGTGGTGTATCATGGAGGTCCATCCTTAGACACTAACAGGAGCCAGCCTCCGTGCCCCTGCTACTTATGAAATTTCAAAACAGTAGCTCAACAATGACTTGACAATGAGTAACTCATGTAAAGATGAAGCCCCTGCGGGAAGGGCAAACAATAGAATGTCCTTTGAATCTAAAGTTGAAAGACTAGAAAGAATGCTGGGAAGAGGGCATTTCTGGGCCTCTCCATACTTCAGGCAGATATAGACATCTGGTAGACCAGTAGATTGAGCCAGAGTGCTTTTTAGCCGTGGTGAGTGTGCAGTTCTTGATATCCATGTAGCCTCCCTCACCACTTGGCCAAAGCAAGCTTTGCAACTACTCTACCTGTTTTTAAATCGTCTTGCTTTTCTTGCATTTACTTTTGCTGGGTGTTTACTTAAGATCGAAAGGTTCCTCCCATTGAGCAAGGAGGTGGCATCATCACCCAGGATAAGCTTCAGTAGGAGTCACAGGAACTTTGCTGGAGCATAAAGGGCAAATGCAGGGTGTGTTCCAGGGCACTGCTGTGGGTATTCCCTTAGAATGGCTTTCTGCATACTCTGAAGAAACCAAGGCAGACATTAAATATCATACTTGTGTGTGGGTTTTAGCTTGCTGGAAGAGAGACCTGTAGGAAGCTGGAGATGGGTGAAGTAAGTGCTTTTCTTGATTAGCAAATCAGTGCATCTACATGGTTTAAGAGGTTGGTTAAGAAAAGAAGCACCTAGTGCTTAAAACCAGCAGCTCAGAGGCCAGAAGCTCTATGCACCCACACTGGCTTTACAGTTCAGCTACATCAGCTGTGGGCTGGAGGGAGAGCTAGCTAGGACATTTATTTTTCTTTATTTCTTTTGCCATTTCATTTATTTTCTTCACGTCTATAGTTTTTTTTCCTATGTAAATTTCCCCCCTCTATCTTCTTCTACATCCATTTTCATGTGATTGGAGCACTATGTACTGTGGCTTGTTGTGAAGGACCGGTCGAGCAGGGCTCAGAACTGCTCTGCCTTTAAAGTCAGGCACTTATGTCAAATGATGGCTTTGCCATTGAGTGACCAAGTCTTGGACACATTACTTAACTTTTCTGAGTACTTTTCATCTGAAGAGTATGGATAATAGTAACTGTCTTCTTCATAGGCTTCTTGTATAAATTAAAATAAACAATGTATCAAAATGCTTAGGAATGGATCTACCACAGGCAAGGATTTGACAGACAATAGTTGCTTTGGGTTTTGTTTGTAATGGCTACTGCTATAATTTCCCACCCTTGCTATGATGATGCTGGTGGATAAAGAGCCTCAACATGCATGTTGACTCATGTTGAATTGGGCTAACCTTGTCTGCCTCTTTAACACCAGTTCAAATACTGTGGTCTTGAGGTCAATCACAGTAGCCCCCTTTCAACCATAATAGATACCCTAACCACAGATTTATTGTCTGTGGTGAAATCACCTTCAGTAAACTGAAGCATTTAATGAAGAACTCAAGAAGCAGGGCAACACTGCTCACAGTGGCTGCCGGTTGGGAACTTAAGGGCACCACGGTTGCTCTGAAGATAGCACAATTCTGTGTTCAAGCAGCCATCAGGTAGGACCAATGTTGTCCTGGTGCCTGTACCACCGACCTCTCTCCTCAGGTTATTATATCATCTTTGTGCTCTATCCCACCCCCACAGGAAGAAATGTTAGTACAGCACAAAAAGTTATCTTTGAGAAAGTCTACATCTGTGTGTGTAACTCTTACTCTCGTATCTAAAATTCATTCTATTGTATTGATTTTGCTAATCACTTAACTGCTCCCACTTAGTATTTACTAAACATTATCATGGGTATATGAGACATATATATATATATATATATATATATATATATATATATATATATGTGTGTGTGTGTGTGTGTGTATATGTGTGTGTGTATGTATATATGTGTGTGTGTGTATATATATATATATATATATATATATATATATATAGAGAGAGAGAGAGAGAGAGAGAGAGAGAGAGAGACTATCATGCTTTGTTATCTTTGTCAAGGTTCCGTCCCTGTGACATTCCTGAAATGAGCAAATTTAGCTTATGGTTTTGGAGCTTTTTCTCCTGTGGTTGCTTGGCTCAACTGCTTTTGTTCTATGATGACAAGGCACAGCATCTCTGAAACCGGATCTGATTACCTCATGGTGGCCAAGAAGAAGGTAAGGAGAATGAAAAAGAGGAGATGATGAGAGGGGTAGGGAGAGAAAAAAAGAGGAGAAAGAGGAAGATGGAGAGTGAGAGTGAGAAGGGGGTTAGGAGAGAGGAAGAGAGAACAGTATCTTTCTATCTCCTTCAAGAGCACACCTACAGTACCTCAGTTTCTCCTGGGTTCTTTCTTTTAAAACCTTTACTATCATCTTCCAGAGGCAATGACCAAATGTCCAACACATGGATCTTTGGGGACCATTCTCAATATATAGAAATATTTTTTGAGCTCTCTTTCTACTTTTATCTTTTCTCGTCCTCCCACCAATTCTGTATGTAGCCTAAGCACCTTTTAATAACTGGTTTTACTATTACATCATTTGGATAAGATCCTCCACAGAAGGTTGAATAGAGATGATAGTTCTCACCAAAGGCCACCAAGGTGTCTCCTTGTCTCATTGACTCTGGATTCCCTGTGGCTTAACCACTTGCCCACAGTAGTCACATCTCTGCTTTGTCACTTCAGAGCCTCTGCACCAATATCTGGCATGGAATATTCCTTTCGGCATGTCACGTCACTGAATGCCTAAATCCTCCTGTTGCTGGGTAATTGGACCACATGCCCACCTTTCAAGGAGAAACTGACCATATTGCTACACTGTGGATTAAATAGTATAAAATCACAGCTTTCAGAGCGTTCTTGGACTCACAGGATCCACACCACGATCTCAACACCTTATCTGTGTCTCTACAATTTGCAGTTGGCAGAGTTAGACATTGTCTTTATTTCACATTTATCTCATTTTGAGAATACAAAATTCCTTTACTGGGGTGTGTGTTCCCAGAAGGCAGGCACACAGTATTTCTTCGTTGTTCCCACACTTAGTAGCTTGTTTGCAGATCTGTGTGAGCCACTTCAAGGATGAGGAAATGCATAACAGCAGGGCAGATGTGCCATGTTCTAGAGGGCTAGTCAAATTCTTCCAGTCCATGTTTGACTCAAGCCATTTACTATCTGCATACTGCAAGTATGGATCGCTGTCAGGGATGACAGATAGATGGTGTAGCAGAACGGCTCTTATAAATAGTACCATCAGCTGCAACCAAGGATTCTGAGGCCCTGTTTAGATACAGCTTGAAGGCGTGGCATGATTCAGCTGCAGCATCTTTTTCCGAGGGTGAGGAATTTGCCATTCTGACTCTGAGGACTTTGATTGTGTGTAGGGCGTTTATCAGCAGTGGCTGGTGAGTCTTTTCACCCTTTACAATTGCAACTTTGTGGTGCTGTTCTGTTCTTGCAGAGTAGTTCATCTTCTCACACATGTGTGCCAGAAAGGCCACTTACACGTGTCCAGTATGTTCTAGGCAAGGCCTTGAAATGATAATAGTATTTTTGTGGTTGTTGATGTTTCATTTTATCTAGAGTATAAAATATCCTAACTAAATCCGCAGATGGTTTTTTATGACTGACTAAAATTTACTCAGTTAGACATTTAATGCAAGACTGATTTATATTATTAAGATGGGTCTGATAGGGCATTGGGGAAATTTTGTTAAATTACTAAGCTTCTTTAGGCAGCCATAGTTGCTTAATAGCTTCTAGAAACCAGCCTTAGGCTGTATAGAATTAAAACTTTCAGGCACAGACGTGGGGAAATGTGCCACCCCACACTTCCTGCAAATCAGTTGTTTTCAATTTGTGTTCACTGTGGGAAAAAAAATGATTCAAGGAATATGATTATACTAAAAGAGGGATTTCATGATTGCATCTCATTAAATCATGAGTTGAATAAGAATCCAATGAAAATTATCATCCACCATGCCTCAGAGACAGACCCCAGTAGCATTTCTTCCTGCATTATTCCAATGGCTCAATCAATTGGGTTCAGGAAAGAAGCCAGCCTCAAGCACTCTGAGAACATCCATATTTGGATGTGATGCCATAGCTAAAATGACTTGCCCACTTTAGTCCTCTGGGCTCCTGTCCATACTCCATCTGCATCCTCACTCACCAGGACCAAGAAGACAATTGCCAAACTTACCTTGGTCCTTCATTTGCCTACACAAGCGCATGTCCCAGGGCGTCAGCACATTGCTCTCCTGGGCATGATGCTTGCAATCCCTTCTTTCTTCCCTGGTCACCATCACCATGGTCAGTACATTACACTGACTCTAATATCTAACGCCCACACACCAAGTGTGACCTATTTTAGTAAAACATAATTCTGCTTAAAATTAACTATTGTATTAAACTCAAGTTGTATAGATGTCTAGTCCGCAAAAAGAATACTCACTAAAGTCTTCGGGATACTGATGAATAATCTATTTAATTTATCTACTTATGCTATCAGTTGAGTATTCCTTATTCAAAGTGCCTTGGCACAAAAACATTTTCAATTTTGTATGTCTTCTGAGTTTTGGAATATTTGCACATATATACTTAGGTATCTTGATAATAGGACTCAAATATAGACATAAATTCATTTATAATTTTATATACACCTTATACACATTAATTTGAATGTAATTTAAATAATGTATTAAATAATAGATAATTTTAGACATGGAAGAGATTTGCAGTTTGCATTTTTTATTTTGTAGTCCTGGAGACTGAACTTGGGCCGTCACATGCTAGATACATGCCTTATCACAGAACTGTGTCCATAGAAAATCCTTACTTTTAATTTGGCGACAAGGGCTAAAACTTGTCTAGGATGGTGTTGCATTTTCTCTATAACCTGGGTCCACAAATCTGATCCATCTGACCCAGCCTTCCCAGTGTCTGGAACTACAGGCCCATGTCACCAAGATTGTCTTGGGATATCCCACCGTGACAATGCTCAGAAGGTTTTGAATTTGGGTATGCTGATGATTTTGAAGATTTTGGAAAGAAATGTTCAACCTGAGACTATAGAATCTCTTCCGTTTTGTAATTTAACACTGGTGAGTTTTTACACTGTTTGTATTGGGTTTTCACTTGCCCTGTGCATGTGAGTGCATATGTTGGGGTGAGCTTGTACGTGTGTGTTTGAGCATGTGTGCATATGTCAGGATGAGCATATGCATGTGACTGCATGTGCTGGGGTGAACTTGCACACTTTAATTAGATCTATGTTCCTTGATGCAAGGGAAAAGAATCATTCTGTTTAATCATGAAAACAAACAGGCTGTAGATTGCTGTGCAGACAGAACTGTCATAGTTACCTCATTGAAGAACCATACAAGAGAGAGCAAAGAAAGGGAGTGAAAAGATTTAGAAGGGGCTACAGCTGTTCTGAAGCCTCAGAGCCCAAACAATCAATCAATCAAACAAACAAAAAACTGATAAAAACAAATGCTGACTAGAGACTTCCTTATTCTGAAGGAATGTGCAGGCTCTCAGAACTACCTACGGCTGGCTACAGATCTAGTTTTCTTCCCTCAAATTCTTGCCACTTCTGTCCACACAGAAAGCATCTGAGTCCTCTTCCCAGATGCAGATTCGAAAGGAAACCACTTCAAACAAAACAAAGCTTTTATTTAAAAAAACATTACTTGTATGTAAAGCTATATGCTAAACCTAATGGAGCCTAGCCTTTGGCTAGTATCTAATTTGTACCAGTGTCAAGTATGTGATCATGGATCTTGGAATTGTTTGTTAGGTTTCAAATCTGATAACATGGGTGGGACCCTTTACATCTGTAATTGATAATATTTTGGATAGAAACACTTTGGTGCATTCTTTTGTAGGGAAAGACTTCATTTAACTAAAGAAATGTTTTAAATAGAATGAACTATTTCCTTCTATTTCTAGTTCCGGGAAAACAATTGGAACGGGATCCCTGTTGAAAACAGAGCTACTAGGATTCTCAGAGTGGATGTTTCCTGAGGACAGTGTCTCAGGGAAAATGAAAGGTCTTCAGGGGGAGGGGAGAGAGAGAGAAAGAGAGACAGAGAGAGACAGAGAGAGACAGAGAGAGACAGAGAGAGAGAGATTTTAGAAAGTAAAAGTACACATGCACACAGTTCCAGAAAGTTCGGTTTTTTTCTGGTCCCAGCAGATCCCAGTAGGTGTGACTTCTGTGTCAGTAAGCTAACCCAGGGCAGCGGTTATTGAGTGTTCAGCATGATGTTTGGGAGCAAGGAGCATAGAGACGTTGAAGGGATTTTGTCTTTTGTACAAACATAGCCCCTAAATGTTGTCTTTTGTTGTTTTCCAGGACAATCTCATTAAGTATATACTGAAGGTAGTGTCCCATTTCACAGGTCCACTGGAGAAAACACATTACCCCTAATGACAAAAATTTTGCTAAATACATAAAATTCCACAGACAGATCAAGCAAACAGCACATTATCCTAACACCAAATGGGTCTGCTGCTCACATTTTGGCATTTGTTGTTGCAGTGGATTTTCCAAATTAAGTTGATTATCTGACTGTTTCATCACGAGGATAATGCACTCTGAGTATTCTCATCGCCATCTTCTCTCATTTGTCTCCCACCCTGTCAGTAAGCCAGTCCCTCCTCTCTGTAAGTTCTTTCTCACACTCAGGTATTTTGATTTGTTTTGAGACTCACTGAGTCTATCCAGAGCCATGTGCACTGGATCCTATGGGGATGTAACGAATGGCCCATTGAAGTTTTGAAGACTTACCAGTGGGAACTCAAACAACTAAAAACAATGGCACCCATCAATAACTAATAGTTCCTCTGAGAGAGCCCCAGATGCCCCACCTCCTTCCCCATGATTGACTGGTAACAGGATCAGTCTTGTACAGACCCATTGCACACAACTTCATTTCCTATGAATTGTTGATCACAATGTCTGCGTCACGCCTAAAAGGTAGCATTTTGCAGCTGCTTGCTCTTTGCGTTCTGCCTGCTTCCTGAGTTTCTTGATGGCATAGAATAAATGCCATACTTAGGGCTGAACATCTAGGAGTCACTTACTAACATCGTGGACAGACAGGAGTCACCATTAACTATGAAGAGAATCTTTTTATGTTGTTGTTTTGTTAGAGGTTTCTTTTTGTTGTTGTTGTCAAAACTGAGAGAAGCACTTGCCTACCTAAGGTTGTAATTATAAATATTTAGAAGTATTTTGATGCAGGTTACCTTATCAGAATAACATTGGTAAGTTCACTCCAATGGTTTTTAGTCTCCTTAACCATGAGTACCAGGGATGAATTCTCTACTGTGGAGGAGGCCTCCATTCCAAGCAAAGAGTGGTTAGTTACCCCCAAACAGTTATGAGGTTATTGCACGAGTGGGCACATTTTCTCTGTCTGGTTGGTACTGAACGCACAAGAGCCACAGCTGGGTGAAAGTGTCAATAAGTTTTCCCACCAGAAGCCTATGCAACACCTTTGTACATACTGTGTGCTAGACAGCCCCAGCTTTTAAGTCTGACCTCTCCATCTGTGGGTTCTGTATCTGTGATCTCAACCAACAGCAAATCAAAAATACATGATTTATTTTCTTGTGCTTATACAAACTTTCTTCTTATCTATTCTTTTATTTTTCTTAGCTATTATTTTCTAAGCAGTATAATATGATGACTGTACAGAATTTGCATTGCATTTGATATTATGAGGGAACATGAGGATTTAAAATAAATGGGAGTGTGTGAGTATGTTATATACAAATAATGTGACAGTTTGTGTGAAGGACTTAATCATCTACAAGTTTTGATATTCAAAAGATCAAAAACCTAATCACCTGTGGACACTGAGAGTTGGCTGTAGGAGACAATATGGTTTTTCTACACAGTGTCGATGTCCTATTTTAAAATTATTATATTAATCAAAATATACATTTATGAAATGGCATTCTGTCTCAGCTGATTCCAAAGCACAGATTGCTTTAAACAAATATCACAAAATGGACACCTGACTCTTAAATACCTGTACTCATCAACTGCTTTAATGGAAGGAAACCTTGGTCACAGAGCATTTCGGGTAAAGCAGGACCTAGGACACAGGAAGAACTGTATGTTCCTGTTAGATCTTTGACACTGGGTAAGAAATCTTCAATCCTTTGGCCTCAAAGGCAGATTACTTTTTAATGTGTGAGATTTACTGCTTTTTAATTTCACATCTGACATGTTTGAGTCACTTGGTACATGGTATTAAGGGAGGGATTTAATCCCTGTTCCCCGGTTAGATATCTTGCGTGGCAGACATCATCCACTGGGCACCTTTCCCAAGTGATCCGTGAGTCTGTATCTGAAAAAGCTGTTGTCTCATGTGTGCACATGGACCTGCTCTAAAGCCTTCTGTTCCTGCCTAAACAGTACATACCAGTGCAGTAGTCCTGTCTTATATACAGGCATGTTTTACGTGTCCAGTTACACACACTCATCTGTGGTTTAAAAATAGTCTGTATAGGTTGTCTTCATTCTTTTAAGAGACAGACCACATTCACATAATGTTTGTTCTAGTATATTGTCATAATTGTCTGGTTCTGTTACCAGTTATCATTGTTAATATCTTACTATGCCTAACTTCTAAGTGTGTGTGTGTGTGTGTGTGTGTGTGTGTGTGTAGCGTAGTACATGTAGGTTCAGCACTACAGCAGTTTCAGATATACACTGGGGGCCTTGGCAAACATACTCTAAGGCTACAGGGAAAAGCTACAGTATCTCTATGTGTTTGTTACTACACTACTATATAAGAAATCTGCTGTACAAGTTTTCTCTTTTCTTTTTGAGATTGACTCAGTTACTCTCGAATATTCTTCCACACAAAATTAAATATAAACTCGTTGAATCAAAAATAAACTTTGAATTTTTATCACAGTTGCATTTAATTTATAGATCAATATATAAATCTATATATTGATCAGGATTCCTATCTTGCTGTAACATTCCACAACAAGGCATGAGGTGTCTCCTCATTTAGTTATAAAAATCTTCTCTGGGTTTTTAAAGTTCAATAGTCAGTACAATACTCTATGTTTCAGTGTTATAAATGATAAGCATTCTCACACATTTCAGAGACGTTTTAGCTCTTTATAGTAGATATAATGTACGCAGCTGCTTGTGGAAAGCGTTCATGCAGCCTAGTGCTTCTGGAGATTTATTCCTGGGGTTGCAAGGTCAGTAGTGATCACCATTCCTCTAACACAATAGCCCATTGTGTCTGACACCTTGTTTTCTCATCCTCTTACTGGCAGAAAGTTGGTCTACTTGATGTTTAAAAAATTATGACTGAATATGCTTGTTTAATTTTCTGGTAAACATTCGATTCCTTTTTTTTTTTTTGAGTAGATAAATGGAAATGAAATGACTGATATATGGACACACATATTAAGTTTTACTAAACACACACACGAATACACATACAAGTACACACATGCCCACACATGTGCACATATACACGCATACACACATATGCATACATACACACATGCATACACATACATTAATATACACACATAATACACATACACACATGCACACACATATGCACACATGCACATTCGCCTGCACACACATGCACACACATATACACACATGTACATACATGTGCACACACATGCACATACATGCACACACACACTGTGACAACTTTCCCCACCAAATTTGTCAGACTCATCATGTTATATTTTATTTTATATTCCCACCAAAAATTAATGAGTGTTCCAGTCATCTTGAAACCTTGGTACACTTGGTTCTGACATATAAAGATGTAATTACCACCCAAGCCATGTATGGTTTTTATTTTCATGTTCCTGATAACTAATAACAGAAGTCATGTTAAGTGTGTTCACTGTGAAGACCCCCCCCCCCAAACTCCGGAGACCCTTACTCAAGTCTCTGGAAGTCGCAACCACCCACGGACTCCAAGACATTGTACCTGGATGCAATCAGCAGAGGTTTATTAGGGAAGAGAGCTGGCAGCCAGCAGTCAAACTGCACACTTGCACAGGAGTAGAGTTTGACAAAGCCAGTCAGTCTGAGGAGGGTTTTTAAAGGGGTAGACCACAAACCAGGGGAGTGGGAAGGGGGGGGGTGAGGGTTTTTCAAGGATACATAACATAAAAATAGTGGAACATTTCAGAGGAACCCACCCTAAATGATTTAGAGTCATGTGGAAAATCACTCTGCACACTCATTCTTCTCAAGAATGTAGTTTTACCATGTCACTGTGTCCTACCCTGTCATTACCAACTATTTCAGGTTAACTATTTCTCACTTGCTCCAGCCATAGCCCCACCTAGATGACTTGTATCTTTTTCTGTGATCAGGAATGTGTCTTCTTGCTTTGGGCCTTCTCCACCCCGAGGCTTGAGGAATGTTAATACAGCATCTTCTGATTCAGGGATAATGTCCTCTACCTGGAATGTGTCCCGGGCAGTGAAGGCCTGAAATCTTACATCCAGTTCCGATTTCTGAAACTTGCATTCTTTTGCTCAGGTCTAGGGTAAAGAAAAAGCCTGTATATATTTCATAAAATGGTCTTTATAATTTTTCACTCTACAACTGACCACTTACATGTCTCCTGTTGCACAAAACTGTTTGAGTCCGATGCCTATGTTTTTATTTGAATGGCTATTTTTGCCAAAGATAACATCCCAGACTGCAGCTAGTTCGATGCCTATGTTTTTATTTGAATGGCTATTTTTGCCAAAGGTAACATCCCAGACTGCAGCTAGTTCATCTCAGCTCTTTATGGCAGTGCTTCCTGCTGCTCTGCAGTACTGAAGAAGACATGGGTCTCACTTTAAAAAAAAAAAAGTATAGTCCATTTTCCTGAAATGGGTTTAAAGATATGCATCTGGATCTTTGCTTTTCAAGACTTGCATTTGAGACCCATGTTTGTATTTATTGTGAGAGTTTTCTTAAATCTTCTTCAATCTGCAGCCGATGAGCTGCAGTTTGGAAATATTAGTGTAAGCTAGCTGACCAGTGGTTCCCAAGATCTACCTACCTCTGCCTCTTTAACACTGGGATTACAAGCATGTCATCACAGTTGGTGTGTGTATGTATGTGTGTGTTTGTGAATGTGTCTCTGTGTGTGTGCATGTGTGTGTGCATGTGTGTAAGGCATGTATGTACGTGTATGCATATGTGTGTGTCTATGTGTGTATGCATTTGTGTGAGTGTGTATGTATGTGTGTGTATGCATGTATGTATGTGTATGCATATGTGTGTATGTATGTCTGTGAGTGTGTGAGTGTGTGTGTGTATGTATGTGGGAACCAAATCCAGGTTTTCTGGGTTATCAAGCAAGCACTTTCATTTATTCCAACTTTCTCTGTGGTGTTTGCTTGTTTCAGGTATTCTCTCACAGACAAAGAATACTAACTTTTTTCTGCTAAACCCAGCCTTCATGCTGCTATTGCTTTACAAGTCTGGTCCATTGGCATTGACCAACTTCTCTCGTATTAAGAATCATTTTTTGCCATCCGATTTCCTGTTTATTTGAATTCATCCTCCTTTTCTTCTTTTTGTTTCTTTAGAAAGACTAAGTTTTCTTTGGCGGGTTTCAATGCTAAGCACTCTGTTTTTTTCCTAACCAGTTTGACTTTTATTTAGAACTTTGTGTTTATTTAACTCGTGTAGGTAATTGGCTGGGGAACCTCAAGGCGGGTTCCTCACGCCAAGCTGTGTGTAGTTGGCTGGAAATGCTATGGGTTCCTCCAGCTGGAAGTTAGGCCTGGCTGCTCACTAAAGGCCTCTCCACGGCTCCTCACCATGAGGCCCCAACACAGGAGAAAGTCCTTGGGTTTCCAAAATGGGTTTATTGGCATGTCGGATGGTGGATGGATCTGAATGCACCACCCCCCTCCCCAACCCAGGGCAGTCCTGAGTTAAAAATGGCTCCACCCTCTGGCCTTCAGGTACCTCATTAGTATGTAAATCTCTCTAGGGCCTGAGGCCTGTTTATCACACCTTCGCCTTCCACCTGTGTCCTATGTGACTGAAGGGCTCAGGTTGAATGGAGATCAGACTTCATGTCAGAAGCCTGGGTTCTGGGGGGTGTGGCTGAACCCACAACCCAAGAACCAGGATACCCTTCCACGGCCTGACAAACTCGCATTGGTCCTTTAATTGAACAGTGTCTTTGTCTTTGTGTTAACCGACAAGCAGGTGTTGTCGTGTCTCTTTAGACCTCTCCTAATAAGTTGTCTGGAATTCTAGCTATGGGTGTCATAGACTTGGATCATAGCTCATCTCTCTCAGTCATTAACTCATCCTCACTGAGTGTCACCTGAAGACACAACGACTTGGGGAAGGAGCTGACAAGGGCTATCTCAGGAAAACTCAACAAAGAAGTGAATGGCACAATCTAGACATCTCTGTCTCCCCATCCCTTCATCCTTGCCTCCAGTCACCTGTCTTCCATATATATCAGTTCAGCACAATTAATTCTGGACATTTTTAATGTGGTTGAAATACAATATAACCAAAGTTCTCAACACAACCAGAGGTTTTCCACTTTAGGAAAAGTACCTGGAATTTGCACTTCCTTTCAGCTTCTGTGATTTCTCTAGGGTTGATTCTGGGGAGAAAGCCAGCCTCAGATTCATTGTAAATACAGCCATTGGATGGTAGGGCATGGTTCCCTTGGTGAAGAAGTGCTTACATGAGCAATCTCGTCTCACTCTGCAGCAGCAATGAAGAATTACTTGGACAACTAACTCAGGGGACAGGGAGAACAAGGAGATAAGAATGGACAGGTGGTGAACTTCTCTTCAAAAACCTGGGGGAAGCCATGTAAGCATGAGTAAGAATGGGTGTGCATGCATGGTCTCCTGATGTTGTACAACCACAAAGAGGGTGCTCAAGCCTGTGGTCTTGAACATTAGGATACCACTGCTGTGATCATATGCAAGGCAGGCACCGTGGATACTGTCAACTTGACACAAACCTAGACATAGATGGGAAGAGGGAACTTCAATTGAGGAATTGCCTCCATCAGTTGGCCTGTGGGCATGTCTGTGAGGTAGTTTCTTGATTGATTGACAATTGATTCGAGAAGACTCAGTCCATCATGGGTGGTGTCCTCCATGGTCTGGTGGATCCGGAATATATAAAGAAGGCAGCTGAGCAAGCCAGTAGAAGTGTTTCTCCATGGTTCTGCTTCAGCTCTCATTTAAGACTAACATTGGCATTTCATATCTATTATGTTTTCTTTACATTGGTTTCAAATGTATTTATTCATTTAAATTATCTTCTAACTCAATCAATCCCCCTTTCTCTGGTACATGTGCATTCTAACATATTTTACTTAGATGAAACTATTTTCCTATACCACTGGACACTCTTATCTCAAGATGTCTTCAATATAATAAGATTAAATTTATAATTTTAAAATGGTTGCAGAGGAAGAATAATTGCTTTGTCTCATATGACAGGCTCAGAGTCTGAACTCAGCTAATCTTACTCAATACCCCCCACACTACTGAGACTAAAGAATCTTGTTAGAATCACTGATTTATACAATGTCTTAGGGAAGTTCTTGGGAAATGGTGGGCATCTTTGGTCTCACACAGAAAGCTTCTTGGAACAGCACAGACTGACCAGCACCATGAGTTATCGGTGCTTTTTGCTCTGCTCTACTCAGCATTGGGGGCAGATCCACTGGCTGCTTCTCACTCTGTGCTGTTGTCCATCCTACAGCCATGGTGACCACATGTTGATTATTCTCTAAGTCCAGAAGGCACAGTTGTAACAACTGACCCTGGAGCAAACAAAACTCCTTACCACAGAATGTAAAATGACTTCAGGAACTTGACTGTTTCTCCCATAGCCAGTCTAGGCATCACTGTCTTGTGAAAATGTCTCTAAAAAGTAATATCTCACATAGAGACAAAATGTGAGGCCATTGCCACATGGGCTTTGTGGCTCTTAGCCAAGACACAGTCATCCATTAGCATTAGGGATATATTTTCTAACAGTCCTGGGACCCAGTAATTAGACAGCCAAAGGCAAAATTATTCCCCTCAATATCCCATTACCAGAGGGGCCAGGGTTTGTTCATCAGGAGGCCATCTATCTCTTGGTCCCAGAGTGGGTAATGCTCAGATAGGTCCACCAGCAGACTATATCACTAAGAAATTAAACCCCAGAGACACCAAGAGCAAAAGTTAATGTAACATGCTGACTCTTGGAACTTGATCCAAGGGTGATTTGAAGTGAGAACAAAGGAGGGAGGGGAGGGATGGAGGGAGGGAAGGAGAGGGAGGGAAGGAAGGAGAATGGGAGGAAGAAGGAGAGGGAGAGGGAGAGGAGAGGGAGAAGGAGGAAAGAAGGGAGAAGGGGAGGAAGAAGGAGAGGGAGGGGGAGGGGAGGGGGAGAAGGAGGAAAGAAGGTAGAAGGGGAGGAAGAAGGAGAGGGAGAGGGAGAGAGAGAGCTGCAAACAGCCAATTCTCAAGTCTGTATGGTCCTGACTCCTGTCTCACTATATAGTAAACAAGTGCCTTTGACAAGGAATCTTTGGAAAGGAAAACTTATGGATCCAGAAGAGAGGCCGGAATGGTTGTTGTAACTCTGAGGTCCAAAGAGGACCATGCCTTGCCAGATCTTACACAGCTGTGGTGGTAAGGCTGTAAAGAACTCCATGTTCTACTGTTCAAGCTGTGGGAATCCACAGATCCCTGTGACAGGAAGCATGCATTGTGCTGTGTGACAGATTAGCAAGTTCTCCGAGTGAAACGTTGAGTTTTCCCTCTCGGGCCACCGTAGAAAGCCGGCCCTCTGCTGGGGCAAAGGCAAGGAAAACAATGGATCTCAAGGCTCTGAGTTTTGCTATTATACATTGAATGCCCTCAATCTGACAAAACAACAACAAACTGTGAAACCCAAAAGTTTTAGAGATGTGACCAACACATCCCTCACTCTGTGTGACAGGTTGCCATCAAAACTAAAGTGAACCAAAGAACTGAATATGAAATTACCCTCAGGGTATGTGTGTTGATGAATTGTAAGGTATTGCATCCTACAAATGCGAATATATTCAGGTCTGAAAAATCCAAAACATGAACTACTTCTTGTCACAAAGATTTTGAATCCTCAAGCTCTACTGACATCATGATTTTGCCACTCCTCTGTCCTGTGAGTCAGTCGAGCCATTTCTAGATGTTACAAATCACCCTGAACTCTGGGAGACCACAGTTACCTCTTCTTGGTGCAATGGGAGGAGTGTGCTGAAGAGGCTGGAGGTTAGATGGTGGGCAGTGGTGCCTGGAAGAGCATTCACCGTGAGTCAAAGGTAACAAAGGGGTACAGATTTGCCTGTAGCCAATCAGTCCTGAGCAAAGAAGTAACTTTGTCAAATAAATCTGAGAACACTTGGCTCATGCTATCTAAAACAGCAACTCAGTTGCTTGTTCAGGGTCCACCGAATCATAGGGCAAGCTTCTAGGTGAGACCCAAGGACTTCAGACTTCTCTGTGGAGGGTGCACAGCATGCCATTTCTCTCTGAGTGCTTTGTAATGCCTCTCTTTTGCCCTCTTCCTCATGCTTACCTTGTGTTTGGATGGTAAACTTCACCCTTTACAGGGCTCCAGAATCTTCCTGTGGCATGCTAAAGCAGAGGTTTCTGGGCCCATCTGGGTGGTTCTGATCCCATAGGTTTGGGGTAGGAACCCCAAATTTTCTTCTTTAAAAGGTACCCAGGTTCCCAGCCTGTGATTGGCTTAGTGGTCACACTATGAGAGGCACTGATCCTGTGTTGTACTAAATATTAGAGCACATGGTATTCATATATATATATATATATATATATATATATATATATATATATATATAGTGTGTGTGTGTGAGTGAGAGAGAGAGAGAGAGAGAGAGAGAGAGAGAGAGAGAGAGAGAGAGAGAGAGAGAAAGAAAGAGATGGAGGGGTATGTATAGTGTCACGGTTTGAATATGCTTGGCCTATGGAATGGCGGTATTTGGAGATGTGGCCTTGTTGGAGTAGGTGTGTCACTGTGGGCATGGGTTTTAAGACCCTTGTTCTAGCTGCAGGGAAGCCAGTATTCTGCTAGCAGCCTTCAGATGAAGATGTAGAACTCTCAGCTCCCCCTGTACCATGCCTGCCTGGATGCTGCCGTGTTACTGCCATGATGATAATGGACTGAACCTCTGAACCTGTAAGCCAGCCCCAATTAAATGTTGTTTTTTATAAGAATTGCCTTGGTCATGGCATGTCTTTTCACAGCAGTAAAACCCTAACTAAGACAGAAGTTGGTACCAGGAACTGGAGTATTGCTGTGATAGGACTGACCATGCTTTTGTTTTGGGGAATGTAGATTTTGGAACTTTGTAAAGCAGTGGAATGCTTTAAGGTGGGCTTAATGGGCCATCCTGGTAGGAACATGGAAGGCTTTGTTGCTGAGTATGATTTGAACTGTGCAGACCTGGCCCAAGAGGTTTTGGTGAAGAAGCATTTCAGAATGTGGCCTAGAGACTGTTTTTGTTGTATATTGGCTGCTTTTTGCCCTTGTCTGAAGAGTCCACCTGAGTCTAAGGTAAAGAGATTTATATTAATTACATTGACAAGAGAAGTCTCAGAAAAGCCCAGCAGAGATTTTGTTCTCTGGTTAACTCTCATGAAGAGCATTTTGAACAAGTGTAGCAAGCTTAAAAAGAAAAAAAAAAAAAACATAAAATATGTGGTTCAAGCATTATTGGTGCACCAGGAAGTGAAATGGAACCAAATCCTATGTTCTACGATGACAGATTAAGTGATTTTGGGGCAAGATCCTACCCAGATAAATTTAGACCCAAGCATGGTGGTACACACCTTTAATCCCAGGAGACAAAGCCAAACAGATCTCTGAGGACAGCCTGGGACAAAGCAGGCTCTAGGTCGAGAAAAGCTTAAATCTAGGCTTGGTGGTGCACACCTTTAATCCCAGCATTACAGGAAATAAAGCCATGCAGATCTCTGAGTTCAAAGTCAATCTACAGAGTAAGATCCAGGAAAGCTAAGCTTTGGCAGAGGAGTCAGAAAACAGAAATCTGATAATAGAATAAGGGGGCTATTTTCCATCCCGAGCAGGCAATAGAACCTGGCAGCTTCAGCCATGTGGCTCTGGCTTTAGAGTGAAAAATAGAAGTGACTACTACTACAATTGATGTTGGTTAGCTGGAGTTAAGCAATTAGCGGTTATTAAGAAGAAACAGCATCACTGAGGTGAAATCTTCTGGGAAGTGTTTTCTGAGAGCACAAGGAAGCTGTGTTCCAGAGATAGCCAAGGTTGTACCTAGTGCTGTAGCTGTACTTGGTAATAAGAGTCACCCAGGTTATACTGGTTATGAAGGCATGAAGTTATCATGAAAAGCATCTGACGCTTGGCACTGTGAGAGGGCATGGGAAGCCATTTGTGAAGGTACAGCTTCAGTTGTAGTTGACAGCCCAGGACTGAAGGGGTCATGCAAAGAAGTAGAGTCTTGGCACCATAAAGAGAGCCCATGAGAGGCTATTGGTGAAGCCTAGCTGCAACAGAAGACCTGTGTATTGAAGATGCCAGTACCATGGGATGATCACCAAGAATAGCAGCAGCACTGGAGTGGATCAACCTGAGCTACAGAGGGCAGAGCTGGAGAAGTGTCCTCCCTTTGGAGAAGGACAGAGATCATGTGTGCATCCCAGACATTGAAATAAGAAGCTGTAACAGTGAAGTTACCTTGGAGACTGCAAGATTTTCGAGATGCCAGAGGCATAGGAATGAGGAATAGCCTGAGGAACACACAGGGAGTGGAACCAGTCTAGAAAATTAGTTTGTTGCAGTCAGCAAAGATGCAAAAGGAGTTGGAGACCTGAAACCTGCTTTAACATCAGACATGGAGATGCAGAGTTTGAAGTTTGCCCAACTGGTTCCTGTCTTGATTGAAGGATTACAGTTAAGAGATTAGATTGATCTCAGAAGAGATACTGAACATAAGACTTTTAACATTGTCGAGACTGCTATAGAAGACTATGGGGACTTTGGAAGTAAGACTAAATGTACTTTTTAATTATGCTATGGCTAGATCTGGCCCCCATAGACTCAGTGTTTGAACAAGCCTATGGGGGCCAGGGAGTGAAATGTCATGGTTTGAATATGCTTGGCCCAGGGAGTGGCATTATTTGGAGGTGTGGCCTTGTTGGAATGGGTGTGTCACTGTGGGCGTGGGCTTTAAGACCTTCACCCTAGTTGCCTGGAAGTGAGTATTCTGCTAGCAGCCTTTAGATGAAGATGTAGAACTCTCAGCTCCTCCTGTACCATGCCTGCCTGGATGCTGCCATGCGCCCACCTTGATCATAATGGACTGAAACTCTCAACCTGTAAGCCAGCCACATTAAATGTTGTCCTTATAAGAATTGTCTTCATCATGGTGTCTGTTCACAGCAGTTAAACTCTGACTAAGACATATGGGTTCATGTATGCTTGTGTGCATATAGATGAGTGTGCCATAGCTGTGCATGAATGTGGAGGCCAGAAGTTAGTGTAAAGTGTGTTTCCAATCACTCATCACCTTAGCTATTGGGATGGGATCTCTCTTCCTGAATCTGGAAGCTCAGTTATTTGGCTAAGACAGTTGTCCACTAGGCTCTGCCCATCACCGAATCATCAGGGCTGGGATTTTAGGGATGCATAATTCTTTCTTCTCTTGAGTGTTTAGATGAACTTAGGTCTTCACGTCTGTATGACAACTGCTTGACTAGATGAACTTTTCTCCTGGCCCATCTGCAGGTGTTTTTGTCAGAATCTGAAAATCTAGTTGAAGATCTTAGGGTAAGAATTTCTTTGGGTATAGACCAAAGAAAATGCAGTAAAGGAACAGAGAGTAAAGGGAAGGCAGCTGGATTACTAGGCCAGCTGGAAGGTATGTAGAATGAGCTCCTATGGAAAAAGGTTACTGCCATCCTGGTGGATAAAGGATGCTCCTGAGAGCATCACCTGTCCAGCCTCTTGTAGGCACAGTAGGAGCCATCAGAGCCTACCCCAAGCCTCTTGGGTAGACAACTGCTACCAGGACTTTGGTGAGTACTGACAGGGATTGGCACCCAGACCATCAGGAAACTTGTGTTTTATATGGGGAAATAAATAATATGGAGAGTCTTTTCAAAGCAATTCCAGTCAGATAATAATCCATTTCAAAGTAAGTTATCCCAGTAAGGTATTATTGATAATTATTTAATTAACATGTTAATACATTGCACTCAAACTCTGTAACTTTCTAGAAGGAAGAAGTCACCTTCCCTTGGCTCCAGAATCTCTTTCAAGAAGCCCTCCATCAGGGATATGGAATACCTCTAGACAGAATTAGGACATAAATGAAGAACTCTCCTATCGTACCCTCCTGCACATAAAACAGCTATGGTTGTCACCCAGCAGTGGCACCATTGGTGGTGGTGACAGCAGCAGTAGCAGCAGTAATGCAACACAGACCATAGACTCTTATATGTGCTTCCATGCAGACATGCATGAGTGAACATGCACACAGACACAGACATGCAGACACATGCATACAGACACACAGACACAGACTCACACAGATACAGACACATACACACAGACATAGATACACAGACACACAGATACACTCAGACACACAGAAACACACACACACACACAAACACACACACAGATACATACAGACCCACAAAAACACAAACATAGACACACAGACACATACATGCAGACATACAGATACAGATACAGACACACACAGACACAGAGATGCACACATACACCGACGAACACAGACACACAGACACACAGGTACATGGACACACATGGACACATAGAGATACACAAAGCACACAACACACACACACACACACACACACACACACACACACACACACTAAGACAATCAACTTCATTTTCTTCTTACACAACTGTGACTTTTGTGGCCAGAGAGTGTTTTTCCAGCCTTTACTCCAGCCCCAGGAAGTGACCCATTCAGGTTCCTCGTCTCTGTCACTGGTGGTGACAGGAGCCTGGATACCAAGGTAGGTGAAAACATGAGTCTCTGTTGTTAAACTGAACTCAGTTTGAGTCAGTCCCTGCCTCTCACTGCTGTATGACCTATAAACAAGTTTCAAGGCCCCTAACCCTATTTCATCACTAGAGTAAAAAGAATAATTATTTCATCTGCACAGAAATAAAAATTAAATGCCTTGGGTTTCTTAAATGTTCAATAGACATTAGTTCCTGAAATGACATTGATCTCAGAGCCCTTGTAAGACTTTGGTTACAATTCTGGCTCTGGAAGTGCCCAGCTCACACTGTGAACATGATAAGTCATAATCAGTAGGTGTCAGCAGTCTCTGACCCTCTAGAGAGTGGTGGAATGAACCTTTCTCTGGATTGTGCTATGTTTAACACAAGCATATTTAGACCTTCCAGAGTGGCTGTCCTGTCACAGTGAATGCGGTTTCCCTAATGCAGAACTTAGTTCTGCCTCAAGACCCAGAGCATGTGGGTAGCATCCAGTGGCTTCATTATTTGTGTACAAGATTGCTGGCACCCTCTCCACTGCTACCTTCCTGGCAACAAACTAATCCCTTATTCATAACAAGCACTCTCTTGGTTTATGAAAACATGTTATAGAATGCCTTACTGAATCAAATAAACATTTCACTGTCTTTGTAGACCATGAAATTACTCAATTTTTAATCTGCTTGTTATATTAAGAGAAGAGACTCCTAATTTAATAGGTTCCACAAAAGTAGGTAATTCATAAACATGTTTGTAAAGGCTTTGAAGCCAGAAGAAAGGACATTTCTTGGCCTGAGAAAAAGCCCATCCAGGTTCCAACATGGGGATTCAGGGCGTGAGGAGCCTGGCCCTCTCCAGCACACCGAGTCTGTAATTGGACTGCTTTTCAAAGGAAGGCCCTATCTGATGGATGTCCGGCTTCTGCCCCTGAGTGAGTCTGGACAAATTCCTCATGCTTTTCGACAAAACAACAGCTGATACCAAAATGTGCACCTGAAATTACATGTCCTTTATTCTCTTTCTAGAGTAAAATCACGTACTCTCTAAAGCTGTGCTCTGAAATCCAGGAGAAAAGTGACATTACTATCCATAGTGTCTAGCACAGAGTGAAGGTGTACTGTGGTATCATCGGGGATTGCTGGGATTGTATGATATCAGGGGCACAAAATGCTGGTATAGAAGTTATGGGGTGATAGTGAAAGAAGGGATGGGTGGCCTTTGTGTAGACTTGCAGCTGGGAATACTAGCAACGATCATCTTTATGTCAGAAAGGTTGTTCACACTGTGGATTACCATGATAATCTGATGTTTTGCTAACAGCCTAATCTATGAATACGAAGGTCACCTGCTGTGTTAGTCTCCTGTTCTGCTGTTGTAAGATGTCCCGTTGCTGAAGTCATAGTTTATAAATATGAAGATTACCTGTTGTGTTAGTCTACACTCACTGCTATAACAATATGTCCCAGTGCTAAAGGAATAACCCACAAATAGGAAAGTCACTTGCTATGTTACTATAACAAGATGACCAGCGTCTGGTCAGCCCTGGCTCCAAGAGGGAGAAGATGAAATGGTTATGTGCAGAAGACATCAAGACTGTGGGCCTTAGTCTTGATGGAACTAACTCATTTTGGGGGGGACCATGTTCACCCCTTTTGAAGATAGTTCTCACTCTCCAATCATCTTGCCACCTCACTACATCACACTAGGGATTGAGGTTTCAGCACATGAACCACGGGGGTTCAGAATATCTAACCCATTCGGCTTAGTTTAACTGACATCAGAGTGGAGTTTTGCTGATTTGTGCAGAGAATTTAGAATCACCCCAAAAGTTGTTGAGCTCCCCCCTTCAATGTCACATCTGTCTCTCTAGGTTTCTCCTACATCTGCCATCTACCAAAAAAAAAAAAAAAAACAAAAACAAAAACAAAAAACCTTAACCTTTGGTGATATCTAGTATGTGTTCTTTTGTGTCCAAACCACATTATTTGGCATGCGTTTTGGATATTTATTCATAACACACCACAAAAGCTTACAGGAAGTTGCCATTTAATGTCCATTTATCTAGAAAAATGCAGCTTTGTCGTGCAGCCTTGTAATCAGAGAGAAAATGAGCCTAATTATAAAGACGGCCGTCCTCAAAGACCCACATACAGCGGGTCCTCATTTACAGTGCTCACCTTTAAAGAATGATTTCTCTCATATTTTTGAGATTATTAGGATATCATTTTCCCTTCCCTCCCTCCCTCCCTCCAAGCCCTCCCACACACCCTGCCTTAATCTCTTCAAACGCATACCCTCTGTTTCCATTAATTGTTTCTTTGAAACATATGGACATGGATTCTGGTTTCTAAGACCACACTGATTAGTTTTTCTACTGTGGCAGACAACACTTTAAAACGTGGACTTTGTATAAAAATCCCTCACTACTGGGAAGGTAATGGTTTTGCAGCAATGTGCTTAGACATGGATGGAAAGAACGGGGTGAGGGGCAAGCAGTGGGTGGGTCAGTCTTCTGAGTCATAGCTCCAGGAGTGACTTCTGTCCTTAAAGGAAGCTGGCAACGGGCATGGGCAAGCAGACCATGACATAATTCTTGAGAAAATGCACTTTTTGATTGGGTCAATTTATTGTGTGACACAATCTATCATTAAGCCATGGAGAAGTCCTGAGTTTTGATATCCTCCTCCCCACACACATACACACAATAAACTACTAGGCACTGGGTGCTTATACACAGCCTTTCATTTGATCGACACCCTGTTTCAGCACAAGAGAAATTTCCGTTGTTTTAGATGAGGAAGCTGAGGTTCTAAGAGCTTAATTAAAAGATTAGTGACTCTAACTCTGAGGAATGATTGTACCTTACTGTCACCTTGGCCAGGTGATGGATGCTGGGGGGGGGGGGGGAGGTGTCTACCATACAGAATACTGTGAAACCAACTGAGTGAAGGCAAGAGAGTGATCTAGCACCATAGGATACAGGATGAAAATTATACTGCTATCATGAAAAACAAAATATTTTACTAGGATTTGTGCATATTTAAAGTTCAATATATCCTGAGATCAGAGGGAGAAAATTAATGTAAAGGGTGAGTGCATGAACTGACACTGACGTAAAGCAGCTCATGACTGAGGCCTGCTTACTTGTGATAAGCTCATGAGAAGAGGATCAGGAAGGAACAGGGATCAGAAGAAATGGGTGCTGAGGTTAGTAGGGTTGCTTGTATGATTGGGGGCGGGAGGTTATTTATTGGAGCTTGGAACAGCTTTTCCGTAGTTACACCATTGAAGAAAGTGATACTTCTTTTTCTAGTCACCATTAACTGTCAATTGTCCCTCAGGGAGAGGTGGGGTCTCATGAGTCCTTTCTCCTTTCATGATGAAATGTTGATAAACCTATTCTCATGAACAGCCTATTCAAATTCAATGAGTCTCTCTCTCTTTCTCTCTATCTGCCTCTCTCTCTTTAACATATACACACACATATACATGCATGGACACATGTACACACACATGTACAAGCACACATGTGCATACATGTACATAACACAAGTGCACATGCACAAGCACACATATGCACAAACATACATTCACACATATTTACAAACACTCATGTATACACATGCACAAACACACGTGTACACACGTACACACATGCACAAGCACACATGCACAAGCACAAACATACATGCCTACATGTTTATATATAAACACACATGTATATAAATGCACTAACACACATGTGCACACACATGCACACATATGCACAAGTACACATGCATACACATGCGTGAACATGCATGCATATGCACACTAATGCACAAACACACATGTACACATACATGCACAAACACACATGCGTGCATACACACATATGCATATACATGCACAAACACACATGCGTGAATACACACATATGCATATACATGCACAAACACACTTGCCACACATATGCACACATATGCATATACATGTACAAACACACACACTAATGCACAAAGACACATGTGCACATACATACACACACATGCAAGCACACATGTACACACATGCACACTAATGCACAAACACACACACATGTGTGCACACATACACACAAAGTAAGAAGAAGGCTGGGAAGAAGAACGAAGTCATCAGGAGGAGGAAAGGTGAGAGAAGGTAATGGGGGATGAAAAGGATTAGAACTCACTGTATCCATGAATGAACCTGTCAACGAACAAGACATTTTTCAAAAATGCTAAAACTACATGGCAGACTGCAGCTGTCCAATCAGCAGCATTCATGGGGTCTGACTGGAGGTGGGTCTAGGCAACTGCAGGTTACAGGTTTTCCTGAATAAGGCAAGGCAGGTTACCTCATGCAGTCCAATTGCAGTGGTTTGAAGGCCCAAGCTACATGTTCTGCACATGCTGACTGGGGCACAGTCTTCCCTGAACGAAACCCTCCTGGGCCCAGGCTCCACAATAGCCACACCGAGGAAAGGAAACTTCAGGTACATAGAACACTGGCTTTTGAATCATCCATGTAGGATTCATATCTGTGACTTCCTGACATCCAGGTGAGCAGAGCAGCCTCTTAGACTACCCTACCCAGAGTGTACTCAGAAGGGAGACAATCAGACAAAACACTTATGACCCCTGATTCCTGCCTCCCTTCTGGCAACCTTCCCTCCTGTTTTTCTGACTCTCTTTATTATTTAATCTCTCCATTCTTTAATTTTTCTTTTCTGTAGGATGAAAAGTTATTAATTCTCCCATGAATTTCCTGGCAAAGCTGGTGACGTGCAGAGGGTGTCACTGGATGCCACACCATGGAAGCCCTCGGTAAACTCAGGCCACCTTGGCGCTTTTGCTATGACTGTTGTTCTTCTCATTATCTTTACGACCTCACTAGACTTACTCTAATTTCCTTTAAGTGTGGCTACGAGCTTGTCACTACTGATGTCCGAAGAACGCACTGGCTTCTTACGGTAGATGCTTAACTTAGATATATTACTGTTTTCATCCACATTCACTGAGACAGCAGGACGTTTGTGTTGCTAACTTGGTGACCTACATCTAAGGACACCATTTCAGGCTTTGCTACAACTTCCTCTCTTTAACCTCCCTGACTTTCTTTGTATCTAAGCTAAGCTGTCTGCAATACTGTAGCTCTTATTCAAATTCATTAGTTCATAATTCATATTTCATTCATTCACTCAATCATTTATTCACTCATTCATTCACTCATTCATTCATTCATCCACTCAATCATTTATTTACTCATTCATTCACTCACTCATTCATTCACTCATTCATTCATTCACTCATTCATTCATTCACTCAATCATTTATTCACTCATTCATTCACTCAATCATTTATTCACTCATTCATTCACTCACTCATTCACTCACTCACTCACTCACTCACTCACTCACTCACTCACCCACTCACTCACTCACTTCAGCACTTAGTCCAGTGGCACCATCGTGGAGACTGACAATACAGAAATGAATGGTCCGAGAGTGCTCAGTTCTCATAGAGCTTACAAGAAATGGGGAGTTCAACAACTGAGAGTATTTTCATCAGTAGTGTGTAGTGTGTTCTGTAGTGGATGTTTTAAAGTAACATGAGGTGGTGCTGGTTCTGGGTTTGCCAGGGTCAGGAGAATCTATTAATTACATAATACACATAAGCTTGTTTTTCCTGAATAAATGTCTGTGTATTGTGGGTGTTCCTGTGGATGCCAGGGGAGGGCACTGGTTCCCTAGAACTGGTGGCACAGACAACTGTGAGCTTCTATGTGAGTGCTGGGAATCAAATCTGGGTTCTCTGGAAGAACAGCCCATGCTCTTACATCTCTCCTGCCCCTTAAATATGTATCATTTTTAACCTAATGTATCATTGCTTAACCTAAGGTATTGATGTACGAGTAGGTTGAGAGGAATAACAGTGAACACATGTGCTTCTGTGTCAAAGGGTGATAAAGTACTCATGGCAGTTAGAACCAGCCATTTGGTGTCTTTGGTTTAAAAAAAAAAAAAAAAAAAGCACCAGGACAGACAATAAAAGTGCCCGGCCTGGAAAATACTCATTGGAAATGTTTTAGCCAGACACCTGTCATGTTCTTGACAAGACCTGACTCATTTGCATACTGCCACAGCTCCCAGCTGAGTACTGCAAGTTTTCTAAGAAAATAATGTACATTTTGAAGTTTTTACTAATGATATTCCTTTTTGGAGTTTGGGTTAGGACTTTTCTTCAAAATGCAAAAAAAAAAAAAAAAAAAAAAAAAAAAAAAAAAAAAAAAAAAAAGAAAGAAAGAAAGAAAGAAAAAAATAAGATAAAATCCAGGAACTGGTAAAATTATGTTTAGGCAGTTCTAGGTCTGAGTGTAAAAACTTCATTTTCTTACAGAGCTAGTTGGCTTTCTAGTCTTACTAACAACTGTGGCAAGATTCCATTTTCTGACTTTGTCATGCTACAGGCTCAGTTCATTTACTCAAGCCCACAGTTGTTATTATTTATTAACATTCACTGAACAAAACCGCCATGCTTTTAAATGCCCCTGGGAAAACAAAATTAGCTGTGATCACTCTCGTGTGAATTCACCATCTGCCTGTGGCAGGATTTAAACCAAAGCTGTCGACCTGTTTCCAGACAGTGAGAATACACCATGCCAGAGCCTTCTGATGGCACTACAGGCCAGGCTAGCCCTTCTCTTCACGGGTCTCATCGTACCTCCAGGAATGTGATTTGTCCATTCTGTCTTCACGAGGAGGCTCAAGGTAGAGTGTTGAAGGCAGAGGCAGCATGTGAGACACCGAGGCCAGTCTTTCAGGCTGACAAAGATTGTTTTCCTCTTGCTGAGAGACACTTCACTCTCTGCGTCTTAAGTGTGCGTGTATTTGCATTGAATAAACGAATGTCAGGACGAGAAGGCAAAAGGCTGAGGGAAGGAAGGCTGACCTGTGTCTGCAACAGCGACATATTGAAAAAACAAGACCAGGAAGATACAAGGCCAAGGTTGAGGAATACCAAGAAGGGAAGTTCTACTTTAGGGGGGAAAAAACCCTTTTTATTGAATTACAGTTTTCAGTGAAATGCACAGTTTTATTTTAACAAATACATACACTAATGGAATTCACATTTCTATCAAGATAGAGAATATATTCACTATTCCAGAACATTCTTGCTCCCAACTTCTCCACTTCTGATCCCTTTATCCCACCCAGAGGCGCTGCGATTTTATTCCTACCACAGTGTGGTAAGAATAACTAGTTTTGAACTGACAAGTGGAATCACAAAGGATTTGCTCTTCCCTTGCACACTCAGCATTTCTGAGCACAGTCAGTGTTGTGTGTACTACTCCTTTTTATTCTGAGAAGAAGCCAGTGTCCTTTTAGTAGGCATATATTTCAGGTTGTCTCCCTCTATACTCAGCTTTGGCAGAGTGAGCATTCTTATAAAAGTACACACACACACACACACACACACACACACACACACAGAGTCATGCACACATACATGCACAAGACACACATGCACACACACATAGCTCACACATGCACATACAAACAGTATACACACATGCACATCAAACAGTATATACACATGCAAACAGTATACACATATGCATACACACACACTGACACGTTGCACACGCACATATATGCACAGGCATACATGTGCACATGAACACGTATACACAGCACATGCACATGCACACATATGCATATACACACATGCACGTGCACACACACATGTACACACTTGCACACTGATGGATATATATATGCATATATATACATATATATATGCATATATATATGTATATATATATATGCATTTTCTTTGGGGGCAATACTGAGTAGAACTGCTGGATTTGTTGTGTTTAGCACTGTAAGAACCTATTTGAGAGTTCTCCAAAATATTTGTTCCCTCTTGTATCTCTTTAACCAAGCTTTCTCAGATGTTCCCATTGATCTTACTCTTGGTTACACTGTTGCTGTCAGGATTTAAATCATTTCTTCCCTGGTGACTGATGACAGCTGAATCTCATTCACATTTTGTTCTGTTTTATTTTAGTTTTGCTTTCTATAGTAAGTTGTGAGAGTTCTTTATGTGTGATGTGGGAACCTGGGGTTACTGGAAACATGTTCTTCGAGGCTGTGCTTTGCCAGTGAGTGTTCTTAATGATGATTTCACGTTGAGAGGTTTTAAAATTTGTTGTGTTTTGATATATAAATTTTTCTTTGATAGTAATGTTTTGGTTTTTTGGGGGGGGGGCGGGTCTGGTCTAAGAAACTGTTGCTTTGTTCAAAATCACAAGGCTCCTCGTCCACACTTTCTTATCTTAACTTACAGAGTTGGCCCTTAAGTTGAGGTCTAATTAATTTGGGACATAAACATGGCATCGGTGACGTAGTGAGTAGCTGGGGCTTCTCCCTGGGACTGGTTTTCATTTTACTGGGATTCAATGTGACAGATTCCCTTTTCTATGTGGCATTTCTTTGGACCTGGAAAGACCAGCGTTTGGAAGAAGCTATTGGTGGCATCAAATGATAATGACTGGGACATGGGAACTCTGGAGGGATGCCAATAACAAGAGATTTGAGGGCCTGTAATAGGGCATGGGAAACAGCAAACAGTGCAAAGAGAAGATCTAGAAGCCAGATTATAGTCTATGGTTTGTGAGGCACACACAACAGAGCAGATGCGGGTCCCATATCTAAGGAACTTGTCTCTGAAGGGAAAGGACAGTAACTAGAACAACCACATTGAGGTCAAAAGATCACAGAGGTACTTTTTATTAAATGACTAGCTAGGGATATAACAATGGTAAATTGGACATTTACAGTGCTCTGGTTTAGAAGTTACTTCTGGTAATGTCCCTTCCTTGAAGACCTTACCAGTCACATAGAGGGTTCCCAGACATTACAATGAAGCCAGAGGAATTACTGGAATCATACTTGTTAGCAAATATCCACTAAATATAAAGGGCTTTTATCTCAACAAGTTAAACAGCTCATTTTCCAAAGAGAGGGGAATCCACACACCTGGGAGCTGCTGCCTACACACGGTGGGGAACAGGGTTACCTCTGTTTATTCCAGGGGGCTTGTGTGTGGCTTAGTTCCTTACACATGTCATGTTTCTGCTCATAGGTGTCAAGCGGTGGACTTCCAGAAAACACTTCTGATTTTCTGTACAACAGTTTTGTTAGCCACATAGACACATGTGGAGTTCATTAGAACGTAGTCAAAATCTTCTTTTAACAGCCTGAAGCTGTACTCCTGACCTGTCATGGGACACTCTCAGTGCCAAGTATGATTTTTCCTTCAAAGAAGAGGTTTGCAACAGTGAGAGAAGAAACAAACAACACTTACTGACTTACTGATAATTACTTGTACTCAAGACCACCTCACAGTGGAACAGGCATCTCCTGCACCACACCTGTAAGGTCCCAGGTATTGTTCGATTCTAGCCAGATGTTGGGCACTACAGAAACCTTGGTATCAAGTGTTCCTGTCAACTACTATAAGAAATGACCCTTGCTATGCTACCAACCCTATAGGTAATATGTCATTGTCCCTTGGCTATTTCTCTGGCATATAGCATAGCCTTGGTGTATAGCTCTATCATATAAAAAAAAAGCTTAACGTGTCAATTAAATGTTGTTTTTAAATGTTGTGTGGGGGGTGTTCATCACTAGAAGTGGCTAAGTGTGTTATTGGGGTGGAACCAGCAGTCTTCAGGAAGGATGGAGTGAGAGAGTCTATTGGGTTGGAAGATGCTGAAGGGGTTTTTGGAAAGTCTACAGTGGCTTGAGGGAGAAGAAAAATAATTTTAACTGGCGTGGCTGGAGGAGAGAATGGTCTAGCTGTCTGAGTATATCTGCCATACAGAAAATGAAGAAGTGAACCGCAGGCCCAGCGTGGGTGACTCTGAGAGACCTCCCAATGGGCCGAGTCATCAAGTGTGGAGGAGAAATACTCAGTGCTTGTTGAAAATTATTTGGGTCGGAGGAAAACAATAAAGGCTTAAGATTTAGATATCAAAGCATGATTCTCACAGTTACTGGGAGTGAGACTGTAGGAGGGTTACTAACCCTCTGGTTCTGACCGTAAAGTGGCATTGGACAACAGGGTGGCAACATTTTATGGGCTAAGATTTTTTTTTTTAAAAATGTGAGTTCTTTGCTTCCTGATTGCAGACATGACCAGCTGCCTTGAACTTTTTCTGCTATGATTTCTCCCCCATGATAGATTCTACCTTTGAACTGTGAGCTGATACATCCCTTCCTTCAGTAAGCTCCTCACCACAGAAAGGAAAGCCAGCCATACAAACATTATTCTACACAGTTATGTTGACCAGTGTGATAACATAGCATGAGTATCACTATTATCTCCTTAGCCACAGTTGCTCTGTGGCTTCAAGCCCAGAATTCTTATTCCAAGTCATCCTTTAGATGTACACTGGGAGAAGGCATTGCAAAGGTTACTTACACCTCTTTATACAACAACTTCTTTATTCATCTCTACTCTGTTCCTTTTTTTCCCAGGATACCATGCATACCAGAATGCTAACCTAAAGTATCCCTGATAGCAAGCAGAACAATATAACAGAACCCCAATCTTGGAAATCCCAACTCTGAACTTCTCTAAGGGAGATGTCAACCTTCCATGTCTTTTCACATTGAGAACTTGGAAGTCCAAGTCCCTCCAGAGACACTGGCTGCATGACAGACAAGGTAATGTGTCCACCTTCTCAGCTTAGGAAGGCATTGGCAGCTAGAACACTGTGGCAGGCTCGGGAAGCCTGGATGTAGCTTTGGGCTTTGGAAACAGATTCTCATTGCAACTGATTAGAGACGGGTACTTAATGCATGCACCAAGCCATAGACTGGATAAGCAGATGCCTGACTGTAACAGGCTGCCCATTTTTACATGGCAGCCATGCTTGGTGGGCACCTGATGCTAACATTTATATTGCTCACCAACTATTCTGTCAGCTCAGAAATAAACCTTTTCTTTCCCTGGGCACTAAGGGAACAATGTTCCTGAACACCGACAGAAAAACAAATCAGCCAGTACTGCCCCATGGAAAATCATCTCTGTCCCCTCCTCTGCATAAGATAAAATGAGGCTGGCCCTGCCATGTTATCTGAATTAGTTCCCAGTCGGTGCCAAAGTGGCTGGACGCTGCTTGGGGGAGGAGGTCAGATCCACAAGGTCAAACACTAAAACTTTGGGATTGATAGCATCTAATCAGAAATGAGGTAGAGAATGAAGAACGCTTTCAAACTTCCAGTAAATGAAATGCTAAAATATGCAGCCATTTGGATGGTGCCATGTTATCAATCCAATTAACCTTGCTCCATGCTATCAACTGCACCCAGGGTTGCAGATTGTTACCAAGCAATTGGAAACATCACGCTGCCGATCATGATCCAGATAATGGGGAAAATGTAGCCCTTATGTCGCAGTGTTTTGAAAAGAAACAAAATTCAACTCTCAGCTTGGGAAGGCTGTGATGGCCTATGATCAGGATGCAAACCAATACGACTTGCATTTTATCAGTGACACAACTTTGTCAAAAACCGTGGCATGGGGTGGGCTCTGCATTCTGATCTGTGATGATAACTGGAATTGAGTTTTTACAACGGTGTCTGAAAGGACACTTAGTAATGAAATAAGGTTGACACCCTGAAATGGTTTTGTGAAGAGGTTATCTTTTGAATAATGCCCATTGAATTTTTAATTTTTTTCACTTGCTTTATAAATAACAGAAACAGAAGTTTCTCTTGCAATGATTTTAATTTCCTAAGAATGACATTTTCCACTCACGGAAAGCCATTTCTGAAGCATATGTCTAAGCTGTGGCTTCTCCTCCCTTAACTGCTTTTGACTGTTCTGAAGCTGATTTTGTAAGTAAGATTTTGTGAGAAGAGACAGACTGGACAGAAATTGAACAGTGCTTCCAAGTGACTGTGAGGTCTTTGGTCACTTATCAACATGGCTTATCTATATCTGTATATATCCATCTTTGTGCACGGTGGAGCATTTTCTATACCTCTCTTCACTGATAACTTTCCCATGAAAAAGACCACAGCTGAAATTGTTATCAAAATACCCACTCTCAAGTTTCTGCCTATACAGTTTTTTTCAGATCTGGATGGGGGGGGGGGGGCGCGGGGAATTATCCAGAAGTTTGATCTGGTATTTTTGTTTCGAGTCATGTAATTTAAAACATCAACTAATTAGCAATCTTCAATCACACACTAGGTGTAGATTTCTAGAGATATTTCCTGAACTCTATGGAATTTAAATTTCTATTTTGAAGTAAAAAGGAAATAGTTCCCATGTCTTTTCTTACACCATTGAAAAGTAAAATCTCTATTAAATTGGAGTTACTTATTGTTGGATTAGGAAGAAAATAACAGAGCCCAAGAACCATTTCTCTGTAAATTATTTACTGGTCACTTTTAAACTTGACTGCCTTCTTTGAGTTAATTGTATTCAGTCATTTTGCTGAAGCTGTTTATCAGCTATAGGAGTTCTTGGGTAGAATTTTTGGAGTCGCTTTTGTATATTATCATATTATCTGCAAGTAGCAGTACTTTGTCTTCTTGTGCCACAACTGAAGAATAGATAAAGAAAATATGGTACATCTATACAATGGAATACTATTCAGCTATTAAAAGAAAAGACATCATGAATTCTGCAGGCAAATGGACGGAACTTGAAAATATCCTGAGTGAGGTAACCCAGACGCACGAGGACATGCATGGTATGTACTCAGGTAGAAGTTGATATTACCCATAAAATACAGGCTACCCATGGTACAATCCACAGACCCAAAGAAGCTAAACACGATGGAAGGCCCAAGAAAGGATGCTTGAATCTCACTCAAAAAGGGGGAATAAGACAGTCATAGGAAGCAGATGGATGGAGGGAAATGGATGGGAGATGGGATAGGAAGGGGGGCTGAGGGGGCTTAGGATCATGTGTGGGGAGAAACAGGAAAGAGGTCTGGATGGCCATGGGAATAAATAGAAATCTGAAACTGACAGGGGTAGGGAGGTTGGGGGTTTCTAGAAAACTTGACAGAGACCTGAGATAGGGGAGGTACCCAAGAATCAATGGGGGTGACTTTAGTTGAGACTCAAGCAGTGGGGATATAGAACCTTAAGAGACCACCTCCTGTAGCCTGGCACAAACCCCAGTAGAGTTAAAGGGACACCAACCTAACCACAAAAATTTCAACTCAAAATTTATCCTGTCTACAGGAAATTCAGGGACAGGGGATAGAACAGAGACTGAGGAAATGGCCAACCATTAACTGGCCCCACTTGAGACCCATCCCACAGGCAAGCATCAATCCCTGATTCTATTAATGATGTTTTGTTGTGCTTGTAGACAGGAGTCTAGCATGGCTGTCCTCTGAGAGGCCCCACCTAGCAGCTGACTCACAAGGATGCAGACACCTACAGCCACACAGTGGATGGGGACTCCAGTGGAAGAGTTGTGGGAGGGATTGCAAATTGTGGGAAGAGGGAGGGGGAAGAATTGTCCTGACCAGGAGGAGGGGCAGTGAGCAGGATGTAAAATGAATAAATAAAATTAAAGAAACAACAGCAAAATAACTTGACCTTTACTTAAATAAAATGAGATATTGGGTGATAATTTCTGTATAGATGAACCCCAAATGACTTGAGGCCTTAAGTTACATCACTACATCACTGCAGATTTGGCTTAATAACAAAAAGAAGTTTTGAATTCAGAGGTATAAAGGAGTTCAGGTCTGATCATCAGAGACTCCAATACACATGAACGACAGGGAATTAAACCCAAGGAAGGCTGTAGTCACTCTCTATGCAGGACTGGTAGCTAAGGTGCCAGGGAGGAAATCCACTTCCAATGACTAACTGTCCCTGGTTTATGTGCTTTACAATAAAAGGTATTAAGATACAAAGTTGTGTAGTGGGTGTTGGCCTGATCCATGCCCTTTCCCACTTGGATACTTGATTTTCCAGGAAACTGAGAGAGCCTTGGGCCTAGCAACTCTCCTTGTGACTGCCTGGAACCCCTAAAGTGCTCTAGATTAAATACGTACTGAGTGCTTTGTCGGGAATCTTGAGGAGTACAGACAAAGAAGAGTCTCTAACCCTCAAACACCTAAAACTGAGTCAGAGAAAGAACATGACAGTTGAGTAACCTGAGCTAAATCGAGAAATTTCCAGACAATAATCACTCAAATCACAACAGGAACTAAGACAAAAATGAGGAAGAGAAGGCAGAAAGATGCCAGTGGAAATCAATAGGATTTATCACGTGAACCAACTGGTATGTGTGGCATTAATAACAACATCTAACTAATGACCCAACCATCACAGCGAGTCAAAACCAACTCAGGAATAGAGAATTGCATCAAATACAAACTGCAGAGCTAAGAAAACTGTCAACAGAATAGACAGATGCTAGAAAAGGCAGACTCACTTGACAGCTATTTATGACAAGGAATTAATATTCAGAATACACAAAGACTTAAAAAAAATTAGCAAAAAACCAAAAATGTAATAGATTTGAAATCTGGATATCCAAATAGTACTTCCCAATAGGAAAAAAATATTCACAATAATTATGTGAAAAAATTTTCTTAGTATCTTAACTATCAGAGAAAAGTCAACTAAACTGTACAGAGATATCACCTGACCCCAATTAGAATGCTTAATATAAAAAAATAATAAGAGTAGGGGAGTGTTCACCAGGCAAAACTCACTCTTAGTACACTCAAAAACCCAGATTTTATCCCGAGCCCCATACACACGAACATCCTTCCCAGAAAATAAGAATAATAACAAGTGTTGATGAGGATATTTAAAGAAAGGTAGTAATTATTAATTAGTAAGCAACTATTATTAAAAGCAATATAGACCTTCCTTCAACACCTAAAATTATACTATCCTGTGATCCAGGTACCCCACTTCTGGGTATATACACAGAGGAGATGAACTCAGCAAGGCAGAGATACCCACCTCCCTCCCTGCATCAGTGCTATGCACATATCTAAGCTATGAAATGCATTTGGGTGCTCCTGGATAGAAGAGTGATGACAGATATCATGATGTATGTACAGAGTGGATGGAATTACAGGTCACTATGGTAAATGAAATGACGACCCAGGTGCTGAAACAAAGGAGAAGATGTGGAACATCTTCTTTCAACCAGGACTGCATTTTCTTACACATCAGCTTGCATGTAGCGAGGTAGTTATTAAGGATTAGGAAGAGTGTTGGGGAGGGAAGCTGGATGAACCAAGGTTGAATGTGGTCAGTGCATCCAGCATATAGGTAACAAAGTACACCAGTGAATCCACTGAAATGTACAATTGATACATGTCAACCAAAAACTTAAAATAATTTAAAAAGACTAACATGCCAGGGTGAGAGTCAGCTGGCTAATAGAATAGCTTATGGGTTCCCCGAGGGAAGAACTAGGTCTTTCTACTCTTTGTTTCCACATACAGCTCTTAATTCACTATCTGACTCAAGGGAGACACCTATATAAATATGCTGAGCCCATATAGAGGGGACAAACTGCTTATGACTTTGAGGGCAGGATACAGCTGAAGGTATGCCCGGGAGAACCAAGAGACATGAATGACTGATGCGGCAAAAGAATGGTTGGTGGGATACATTAAACTCATATTAGGGACAGCCTTCTTTCTGCAGGGTCCACTCTATTGCCAGGGAAAACTCTACTCTCCTTTAGGCAGCGCTGAGATATAATGTCTCCCCTCGTAATTACATATGTAACAAAGTATCCTTACTTACATTAGTTACCTACAGCTGAGTTTGTTGCCACTTAATATCCCAGCATTCCTGTTTTCTGTGCTCATTCCACATTATCCACAGGGCTTCTTAGCCACTTTCTTTTCATGCTGTGATAGACCCAGCCTCTGTATAGAGGGACCAAGGCATAATTCATCTCAACCCTGACACCAGCAGATCCCTCTGAGAAGGATCAGTGATAGCTCTATGTTTTAAAGAGATGGGATGTAGTTGGAGTCCAACTGTGAATTTTCTGTAAACAGGTGGCCCATTGTGTGGGTGACATGGATGACATCAGCGACCTGAACAAAATGAACATGGTGACATGTGGGTGAACACGAGCAAGGCATGGATCTGGATAAGGTAAGGCCAGTTCAAAGTCTGAGAGGCAAGGTGTGTATGACACATGGCATAGCGCTTGCTCAAGAGGGGAGTATCAGAAAAAAGTTCAGAACTCCTTGGTCCAGAGAAAAGAATGCGCTGGTTACACCACCACTTGGTCAGTCTGATTACAAAAGAGAATTGGGATGGGATGGGATAGAAGCCAGCTCTAGCTAGAAGACCAAGCTTGTGTATCTCTGAGGAACTGTCACAGGAGAGGCTGGGTCAGTGGTAGGGACTGTGAGACAGAAGTGAGTGGAACCATAACAGGTATCAGGGACAAGACAAGTTAGGACAGAACCAGCTCCAGGCTCAGGAAGGTAGAGGGAGATGGAGAGCATATCTGCAGAGAACAAGCAGGGATCTGAGTAGAGCTGCAGATGCATCATGGGTACCAACTGCATGCAGGACCATGGGTGTTTCAGACAGAGATGTGAGGCTGGAGGCTCCCACTTGCTGGGGCTTCCAGTGACTTGGAGCCACATCCTCCAGCCTTTTGTCTTGTAAAAAGCCCAAACTCTCCCTTCAAAAACTTCTCTTCTCTGAAAGAATAACTGTTCTTAGTATTTAAGTAATAAAATGCTTATAATATCTTCCACCACTTAACAGCAGACAATAAGCAGCCATCATTTTCAGAAGCTTGTTTTTCTTAAAGAAACATGCATGGACATAATCTCCAGGACTGAATCATTGGTTGTTTTTGAGTGACTACTGGCAAATGGAACACAATGTCAGCACCGAGAGACGGAGGGAAATTGCTGCAGGTTTGTGGTCACCTCACAGTTTACAGAGTGCTTTCTAGAAGAGCTGCAGCTACATAGTGAGAACCTGTCTGAGCTCCTCAACATCCCCCAAAACATTAGAAGTATAAAGGTCTCAGACACTGCTAAGTCTTTGGTGGTATTGGGTCCTGGGATCTGGAGGTGACAAAAATCCTCTTTATATGTCTGTCTGTCTGTCTGTCTGTCTGTCTGTAAAGAGAAACACTGTATATCTTATTCCTCTCTCACAATGATGCTATAATGAGGAATACATCCAAAGGAGGCTTTGTTTATATTGTCTGGTCCTTAAAGTCACAGAGGTACAAGGACTGACATAAAAGATGTCTGGGATAGCTGGAAAGAGGAGTAACTTATAAACAATATATATATGTATGTATATATGTATATATATAGTGTACATATGTTTATATACATGCATATACATGATTACAAATGTGTACACACACACAGGAGTATAGCAGTCATCACTAAGTCAATAGACAAGCTACATGTCATTTCAGTCATTTGTCTATGAACTGAAATATTTTGAAAATGAAATTGTAAGGCATTCATACAGACCTTTTTCTTTCCTTAGCTCTTAATAAACAATAAAGTACAAAGGCCATTTACATGGTGTCTGCATTTTATTAAGTATTACAAGTAATCTAGAGATAATTTAATGTATAAGGAGGCCATGCATATGTTGGTGCAACACAGGGACTTTTTGTATAAAAACTTGAGCATCTATGGCAGCGGTTTTTCAACCTGTGGGGGTTGCATATCAGATATCCTGCATAATAAATGTTTACATTATGATTATACAGTAGCAAAATTATAGCTATGAAGAAGCTACGAAATAATTTTATGGTTGGGGGGGTCTCTATAACATGAGGAACTTAATTAAAGGGTCTCAGCTTTAGGAAGGTCGAGAACCACTAAGTGAAATGTCTGCAGGGGTTCTAGAGCAAAGACCTATGAATATTCTAGGGTGACTGTAACACACACCACACACACATACACACACATACACACACACCACATGCACAGACACATATATATACGTACACACATACACACACATAAACACACATACGCACACACATAAACACACACCACATACACACACACACATAGACATATAAACATACATAAACACACATAGACACACACATACACACACATACACACATATACACACATATGCACACACATACATAGACATATAAACATACATAAACACACATAGACACACACATACACACACATACACACATATACACACATATGCACACACACATACATACACATACATACACATACACACACATACACACATAGACACACATATACACACACATACACACACACCACATGCACAGACACATACACATACACACATACACACATACACATACATATACACATACCTACCACAGAACAGTAAATATCAGGAGAATCTGCATAAAATAATTACTGTGGTTGTTATTCCTAATTACAGAGAATTCTATTGTTCTTTTTCTTTTTTTAATGTTTGCAGTTTTACAGAAAACATAGGCATAAAGATAAGCAGGTATGAAGGCCTATTTATGGCATCCTGAACCATTCCATCAGTTGCTGTATATCTCTGAGAAATCTAAAAATATCTATTTTTGTGAAACCTCCAGCTGTATCCCAACAATTTATGTTTAGTGTCCCCAATTTCTCACCCTGGGGCTCTTATGACATCCTCCTAGAGCCAGGGTGATGTCAGCTGGTGTCAGATGCCCCAAGACAACTAAAATTGGCCAAAAAAAAATCTCAACCCCAGTAAACTTCTGTTGCAGAAAAAAATAAAAGTTTTCTCCTGGGAGTAAATATTTTGGAAGACATTTTACCTCAAGATGAATTAGAGTTTCTTCTTAGAAAATTGATTTTGAGATATAAAAAATAAAATTTGACCAAAGTTATGATTCTCTGGGAAGGAGTTAAAAAATTGACATGGTAGCATGTGTGTAGGAAGTGTCCCTCATACCCACATTCTGGAGGGTGCCAGAAGGGTTATTAAATGCCTTCCAGTGATCAGTTTTATGTGTGTCCGGGTCTATCATGAGTTGGAGCATGATTATAAAAAGTGGTGTGAAATTAGAACAGCTCTCTTGTCCAATTACTGCTGAGCAGAAGGAATTCTGATCTGCGATAACCAGGCTCTAAGCTTTAGGACACTTAGGAGGGCAGTAAAAACAGCATATACACAGTACACCATCCCTGCATCTGGAAAATGTATGTGATGGAAGGGCTAGAAACTAAGGGAAAATCCACGCTGGGGTTTGTATATCCAAATACTTGAAGCTAAACTACTGTTTACCAGGATGTGTGATATTCAACCTTCTAGGTCTTTTTTATATCTTTCTCTTTAATTCTCCTTATAAATGAAGGTTGTAACCTTACAATTTTCATGTCACCTTTCCTAGATTGTGCAGTTTAATGTTGAGAGCTATATTTGGGGGATGGAGCGTTCTCAAGAACCTTTGTAAAACAATAGCAATAGTATTGTTGAGATCCTCTCAGCCCCCTCTGTACAACTAATTGTGAATTACAGAAAGAAAATGAATGGATGTCCATTTTTGCTGCCATATTGGTTCTTGTCTCTTTCCTGAAAGACACAACTGACCAAGTGTCAAATCTGCTACCACAGAGCAAGCAAGGGGCCTGATGTCTGGGTGCATCCTGAGAGGGATTATCAATGTCCGGTTGATTTGTAGTGAGGAAAGAGTGTTGGGGAGCTTAGGGAGCATGACTCAGTCAGTGATTGACAGCTGTGATAGCTCTCTCTTGCATATCAAAGCCCAGTGTTTTATTTATATAAGCTACTTTCTTAGGGATGGCATCTCAATTCAATCATTTACCTCAGGTTCCCTTTTTATGACCTTAGCCCCTTGACTCTAAAGACAGAGCCAGATGGCCAAAGCTGCCTAGTTTTGCTGTTTGATTGGACTAGAACACGGCCTCCTTGATTTATTACATTATCACCAGTTTTCTGTTTGGGACTTGCTCTGTAGACTGACTTTGAACTCAGAGATCTGCATGGCCCTGTCTCCTGAATTTGGGGATTAATAGCATGTACCACCACACCTAGACCTAAGTTTTTCGTGGCCACTATTACTTGAGATCCAGATCAAAAGCCTGTATTTTCCAGCCTCAAGATCTGGATCACAAGTGTGGCTTCCGTTTCTGGATTGTAGTTCATTCCGGATTAAAAGTCCAAACAATTCCTTTTTCAACTGAAAGCACAAATGATGAACTTAGCTGGGTGGGACCCTGTCCTGAGATCACTGCTTCCTAAATCTCTTTATCTCCTTCCTTAATACCTTCCTGACAAAGCTGGCTAATTAGTGCAACTGTCTTTGTTGTTTTAGGTCTGTGAAGCCCCTCGGATAATTCATAATACATCCTTTTATTTTGCACACTTGAGAAATCCTGTACAGAACTGTTCTCACATTGGTGTATATATTCTTGAACTCATGTTTTCAGAGTTATTTCCCACAGCCTTAAGGGCTATCCTGAATGTCACAGTGTTAGCATTTTGCTGAAGAATACCAGACACAATTTTGTTTCTTAGAATCGTGTAGTTTCTGATTATCATTGAGTCATGAACCGTGGCAGAGAGAACATTCCTTTTATTTTAGGAGGAACATAATATAAAATATATTCATTATTATATAGTGTCACACTGTCCCACCCATAACTATGCTAGACCAGTATTATAGACAGATATGAAAGAGGTTATGTCATTGGGTACACAAATAGATGAGGCTCAAAAGCATGAGGTGACTTATACGATTGATGATTGTCAGTGAGGATCTCAGTCTTGATCACTCACCCAGTGTTCTTTTTACTGTGTCAAGCTGCTTGTATATCAAGGGCTCAACCTGAAGCTGTCCCCAAGAACCCTGCCACTTTAACAAGGGTCTCTTGGAACACAATGTTTTAGCCTTAAGGAGTGATGCTTATTGTGGAATTTGAGACATCCTAGTAAATTTGCCCAGGGATGTGCATGGAGATGTCAGAACACTTGGCCTTGTTTTAAGTCATGGCTCTGAGTCACTGTTTGTTCAATGTTTTTTTATCATATTAAATTCCTGTAGGAAATCATTGCCTGCTTTCAGCAGAGTTGGACTCAGTGAGATGCCATGGGCTTTTGGAATACAAGGATTCACACAGAAGATGGATAACTCTGATAAACATTCACACAGATCATGGTTCTCTCTGATCAATGGGTAAGGACTAGCACTGCTCGTCTTGTCTTCATTTTGTTTCAGATTTGCATTTTCCATCAGTAGGAACACCCACTCAAAGCAATCATGTGTGAGCATGGCTTTTACCAGCTCAGAATAGTCTAGTCCATGTCTCCCATCCTGCTCCAGTTAAACATCTTTGTACCTAATGCTCTCAAATCAGCTGTGGGAGAACACTTATATCACAGTCTGGCAAACTCTAAAAGCAGCCATTTCACAACATTGAACCCATTTATCGGCATAGTATTGGTTCCAAATAGGTGTTTGTTTGTTTGTTTGTTTTTTTAATTAAAGGAAGATACCTTGCTCTTTTGGTAAACTGCTTGAAATCTGTACTTGATGTAGTTAATCCAAGGTAGAGCTCTGTGAAGGTTGACTGAACAAATGAAAGGTTTTCTTGCAAATATATTGTGCTCCATGCTGGTTACTGAGACTCTGACAGACACTGAAACTATGTTGATGGAACCCAATGAAAATTATGTGTCTTTCATCTCCTTTTGGTTTGGCCTCAGATTTATACAAGTTCATCCAACACACATTCAGAGTGTGGGAGTTTATCTATAGATCTCTTTCTACTGCCCCTCCTTTTTTTCCAGGCGAGATTATTTAAAAAGTTACTTCAATTAAAATATGAAGGCATGATTTGTTACAAAAGGTAATTTTTGACTCTTATGGTACAATAGGAATGAAAACTTATTTTTACACAGGCTATTTTTATTTTTAGGAGGAGAAGCAAATCCCCACCATAAAAGCTAAAGTATCTAATGTGTCATTAACATTCTGTTTCCCTGATCACCAGTTCTAGAAATTATGAAGGGCTGCTTTTAAAATTGATGTTCAAATAAAATATGATTGTGGGTTGCCTCTCATTGCAGTAAACTCTCATTGGTTTGCTCATGAGAAGCCAAGAAAAGAAGCAATTTTTTTTTTTTGCTTTGGAAAAATCCTGTGAATATTTATATAGTGGCTCTAGGCTTCAGGGAATTTAAGAAGCTTAGAAAAATTTTTTGCAAAGTTTCTAAAGGAGGGGGTCACTGTAATAGTGATGAGGATGGGAGCACATCTATGTCAAACCTGAAATCATGTAAGTGTTTACTATTACTCCACAGGAGAGAGGCTCACAGGGCCTTTTGAAAGTGTTGCTAAAGCAATTTCACATGCAGTTTAAGCTTGCTGTCCTGGATTGTCTGTACTAGGTGGGTATGCCTGCTCAGCCCCTCTTAATAAAGGATTTGGGTTGGGGGTTTGGTTTTTACAAGTGCCTGTCAAAGCCAGTTGCATATGTATATTTGCATACACATACATGTATGTACAACAGTCCAGGTATAACCTTGAGCTTACCTGACCTCCGCATCTGTCCTTGAGTATACATTGTGGATGCTTGCATACTATGATATTACATTTATATAAAGATAAGAAAGCCAAAACCAATCTACACTATAGTTGTTCCTGTAGGGGAAAGTGACCTTACGCTTTGGGTTCTGTGATGTTTTTTCCTGACCTCTGTCTAGAGACATGGGTTTGCTCAGTATTATAGAAGTACACATAGGATTTGGGCAAGCATGGATGGATGGTTCCTTGATTTCTTTTGTGACTCTAAGTTGCTTCAAAGAGTGAATATAAGTAAATAACTGGCTTTACAACAAAGCATTATTTAAATTAATATCAAAGGGGGAAATGGGAAGTCTGGAGGCAAAGACTAATAGTTGAATATTTACCTAGCAACACAAAGTCCCGGCTGCAGTGCCCAAGCCCTGTAAGAAATAAAAGTCAGTACGTACAAATGGGTGTGGTCTTCCCACATGCATTCTGCTCTTTGATTCTGTACAAGAAGCACTGAACCGTGTGCAGTTTGCCTCAAGGGATAATTTCATACTATTCTCCCATTATAAATAAAATCTAAGCCCAAACATTACAGTGTGAATAAAATATAAAAAGGAGTTTTGAGGAGTCACACAGGCAGCTCCATGACAGTTTTGAGAATTCTCTTCTGCTGTCTTTTCACCCCACCCTAAAATCTGCTAAGGACAAGCTGAGCTCTTTGGAAGTAGCCAGCAAGCACTTAGTCAAGAAATAGCTGGGCTCAGCAGACAGTTAATGCAATGCCAGATCAATAGCAACTCTGAAAATTATTTCTTTATTTCCCTCTATGGCAAGTAACTTATCCATGAAGGACAGAATGTCAGCCTTCAGTCAGAGAAGCATAGAGCTTTTCATTATTCTGACCTTAGATGTTAAGGGGTGTGTGTGTGGGGGTGATTGCAAAAAAAAAAGTTCCAAGCTCCTTATTGACGTGATGTGGGGTTTAGATTTTGAAATGGAATGAGTTCAGAAAATGTTTTCCAATGAAGGCTGAGTTTTCTCCCATCCTGGACGAGCTTTCTATTCCTGAAGAAACCTGTTAGAAACAAGAGGCCCTACTCTGTCAATGAGAGTGACTTTGAGTCACTTTTTGAGAGGTCAAGGATAGTTATCTATTAGGAAGAAGAAACTAGAAGAGTATTGGAAGACCAGATTAGAAGGAAGATACTAAGATTTTTCGTTCTGAGATTCCCTTCTAACCCCTATAGAATTTAACTGCCAACCTTATGGCCACATCTTTGTGAAGATAAAACTTTCTATACTACGTGGTCAAAAATAGGCCTAGAAGCACCAATGTTGACTGTGACCTGGTTGTAACTTATGGCCTCCTGCCTTGAGAAACAATTGCTCAAATAGGAGGCAGCAAAGAACATACTTCCTAAGACAGAAAATTACTTCATAAGACAGAAAATACTTGCACCCAGGTAAGGGGTCCAGGTAGAAGTCTGGGGGTGCCTTGACTTTTTCCAAGTGAGAGAAATCTCTATTGAAACTGCACAGGATCAGAGTCAGCTCATTTCTATCATTAACTGAAGCATATCTTTATTCCCACTTCCAGTCAGAGCTCTCCTCTCCTGAATCTCAGATGCAGAGTGACGTCTGGACCTCCAGAGCCATTTCCGCTCTACTTACCGCCTTGGAAGCTCCTGGCAGCTCAGGAGCCATTCCCTGGGGGTGGCCAATCTGGAAGCAGAAAGTGTGTGGGGGGGGGGGAGGAGGGTCCCTTCCTACTATGAAAGAAAATAGATTAATTACAAAACCCCTTCATTTCTGAGATAAAACTAAAACTAAATTTTACTGCAAGGTCATTGGTTCTGGGAAAAATAAAAGGGCCGGTCTGTCACTTATCCAGATTTCCTGTGCATACTACTTCCGCCCTCAGAGTGTTTTGTTCTCTCTGTATGACCATGATGAATTATTGATTGGCTCACTAGGAATTAATTCTCAGCATTTTTTCATGTTTGTTTTCCCCAGATTACAACAGCCAGAATAAAAATAGTTTGCACACTGGGGAATGGCCCTTTGTGCTAACTGCTGAGTGTTCAAAGAGGTGCTGAAGTGTCACAGATCCTGGCCACTGCCAACCCTTGTTGTTAAGAAGCAAAGGTCCCTTTGGCAGTAGTCCCTTGGTGTGGCTAACTCTTCAGGATGAGCAGTTGCTTTGCCCTTCTCACCGTTTTGATGGCTTTTTGCCTCTGACCTCCTTCTGCATCCCCGCCTGTCTCACACTTATCAGTGGTTGTCTGCCTCTGAACATGGTTGTTCTCTTTACCCCAACCACACTCTCTCTGGCTTCCCTTGCTGGTTCTGTCTGAATCTACTTCTCAACCTCCACTGATTCTGTCTTAATCTACTTCTCATCCTCCACTGGTTCTGTCTTAATCCACTTCTCAGCCTCTGCAGGCCTCACACTGCCATCCCCCTTGATCTCTTTGTGAAATAGAAGTCAACGTATCTTCTTGTTTTGTTGTCCCTCCTGACTTTCCCTTCACAGGACCACTTTATGTTTCTGCTCCCTGGTTACTTTACTGAATTTGCCTATTTCTTCCACTACAGTCTGAGAAGTACCACATTTCAGACTGTATGAGTCTCTTGCTTACTCTCTGTTTCCAGAGCACGGGCATGTGCTCATTGCATGGTAGGCCCCTGAATGGTTGTACATTTTCTTGGTCCCCTTCCACATTAAACTAGGTCTCCTTCCCATGGAAACCAACTCTTTCAGGACACTATAACAAAGGCCGACCAAAAGTTATTTGACAAACCCTAACGATTCCCTTCAATATAGCTTTTGTAGGCAGAGGATGGTGACACGTGCTTATAATTCCAACAGTCGGGAAGTGAACAGAGCAAGATCAGGGAAGGATCAGTCTTGACCACATATTGAAAGTTGGCTACATGCAAGACCATGTCTCCAAAAATAATCCTGACAAACAAAAATCAAATAAATAATTAATAATAATAATAATAATAATAATAATAATAATAATAAACCAAAGACCCAGCTTTCATAGAAACAAATTCAACTTGAATAACTTTTAAGCCTGGTGTGGTGCCACCCAGTAGTCCAAGGCACGAGGACCACCAGAAATCCAAAGCCAGACTAGACTATATGACAAGATTATTTTTAAAAAGGAAAACAAGGGGCCAGTAAGATGGTCCAGTAGGTAAAAGCATTTGCCACAAAAGTCTCAGAACCAGAGTTTAGTCTTTGAAACCCCACCTGCAGGGACAAAGTTCTCCTCTGATCTCTGCATGTAAAGGTCTCTCTCTCTTTCTCTCTCTCTCTTCCTCTCTCCCTCCTTTCCTCCCTTCCTCCCTCCCTCTCTCTCTCCCCCCCTTTATCTCACACATACACACAACTGTTAATAAGTAAGTAAACAGGGTTTCTAAAAATTAAGGTAACAATATAATTCTAAACCACGAATACTTTTTTAGCTAGGGCTTCTACTGCTATGATAAACACACACACACACACACACCTGTTAAAAGTGAATAAATGTGTTTCTAAAAATTAAGGTAACAATATAGTCCTAAACCATGAATACTTTCTTAGTTGGGGCTTCTACTGCTACGGGAAACACCGTAATCAACTCCTTGTGGAGGAGAGGGTTTATTTAATTTTACAACCTGTAGTCTATCCTCTAGGGAAGTCAGGGAAGGAACGTATGGCAGAAACTCAGAAGCAGGTACTGGAGAAAAGCCATGGAGGACTGCGCTTGCTGGCTTGTCCCTTACGGCTTGCTCAGCTTGCTTTGTGAATAGCATCCAGGTGCCTCCTTAGTGAGCTGGATCCCCCTCCCACACTGATCACTAAGTAAGAAAATGCCTCAAAGGTTTGTCTACAGGCAACATGGTGGTGTGTTCTCTCAATTGGTGTCCCTTCTTTTGAAGATTCTGGCTCGAGTTTAGTAGACATAAAACCAGCCAGCACAAATACTAACAGTTCCTTCAGGCCACGCCTTCCAGCTATCCTTCGTTATTGATTTAAACTGAGCCCTAAATTCATATAGGAACAATTCCCAATATATAAAAGAAACAAAGGTGTGTGTGTGTGTGTGTGTGTGTGTGTGTGTGTGTGTGTGTGTGTGTATGTATAACTGGTAGCACATTTGTCTAGCAAAGAAGAGTCCCGGGTTTGGCCCTGCAAAGTCAGAAAATAAAATGAATGAATTTATCTGACTTCCCTGCTTCCTTTTATCAGAGCGGATGGGTGGAAGGAAGGCAATTATTTGTCTATGCTGGCTTGATTTGGTTTGTTTTCTCCACCCGACACCTTCCCACTGCCTTGTCTGCAGGTGCTTCTGGCAGCTATGTAAATGCGCACAATCCCTCAAACCCTTCTAAGGCTGCTCATAGTGTGAGGAGTAGAGCTACAAGATGCGCCGTAGAGACTAATCTGTTCCCTTTCACACTGATTTACATTTTCCTAAGACAAATTTATGTCTTAGTTATGGTTTTTACTGCTGTGAACAGACACCATGACCAAGGCAAGTCTTATAAAGGATAACATTTAATTGGGGGCTGGCTTACAGGCTCAGAGATTCAGTCTTTTATCATCAAGGCAGGAACATGGCAGCATCCAGGCAGGCATGGTGCAAGAGGAGCTGAGAGTTCTACATCCTCATCTGAAGGTTGCTAGCAGAATACTGACTTCCAGGCAGCTAGGATGAGGGTCTTAAAGCCCATGCCCACAGTGACACACCTACTCCAACAAGGCCACGCCTACTCTAACAGGGCTACACCTTCTAATAGTGCCATTCTTGGGCTGAGCATATACAAACCATCACAATCACTCTCTTGTACAAGAACTTCCCCTCCCAAAAGCCTCTACCCAGTAGAGTATGGTCCCAACCTAGCTGCTGCAGCTCCTTCCAGTGGGCTCAACTAACCCTCACCCTGTTCTAGGATGCTGGCATCTCCCTCCCTCTGGCATGTTGCCCATCCTAAGGCCCTATAATTTAGTCTTCCATGTGCCTGTCTCTATCCCGACTCCAGGACAGGGGCCAGGCTTATGTTGCATTCCTCTGTCCTCGATACAGTCTAGGGCAGGTGTATTAGTCACTTTTCTGTTTCTGTGATTAAATATAACAAAAAGGAAGTGTTTGTTTGGACTCACAACTTCAGTGGGTCAGAGGCCATCACCGTGGCAACGGTATGGCAACAGATAGCAGGCAGGGTGGCTGGAGTCGTACGCTGAGACTCATACCTTTAACCTCAAGTATGAAGAAGAAAGTGCAAACTGGAAGTGGTCTGAACCTTTAACACCCAAATCCCACCTCCAGTGACATCTTCCTTCAACAAGAACACACCTTCAACACCTCTTTGAATAGACCAGAAACTGGGGACCAAGTGTTTACATACATGAGCCCTCTAGGGAACATTTTCATGCCAACCACTACAGCTGTCATGTGGCATCACAACCAGCAATGTAAATGAAAAACAAAACAAAAAACAAAACAACCCCAGAGATTCTTGACAGTGCAATTCCAACAATAAACCTGCAGTAAAATATGTTTATGGGATTGAGATGCTGTTATTCACCGCCCTGCCCCAACTCTACCTCCTGAGCAGACATGCACATTGCCTATTGTTTTGGTCCACACGCCACATCTGGATAGTTCCTTATACCTCTTATGCTTGCAGAATATTTGCTGGGGTTGGTCCATTAGTCAATCAATAAGCTTATAATTTTTTTTTTGCAATGTACTCCATTAAGCAGTATCACAGAGAATCAGGAATATTGTTCTTCTCACATAAAGTTCCTGAAATAATTGCCCTGACATAAAGTCTGAGTGCAAAGCTGGTGAGTGTGCACACACCCACTAAGGGCCCTCCCTACCCAGATGGTGGACCTCTGTGTAGTTTGGGGTTTTAATGAGCAAGCTGAGGGGCTGGGAGACTGGGAGAGACTGTATATTTGGAATTTTGTTAAATTTGTAGTTCAAGGCTGAGGAAGTAAAAAGACATGCTTTGAAATCAGTGTGTTGGCTAGACATATAGCTCAGGTACCTTCCTGGGCTTATAAGTGCCACCAGCCAGGGAGGGCCAGACTAGCTCAGAGATACATGCAGGATACATAAGTGGGCCTGGTGCCTAGGATGCACTCTGTCACTATTCTTGCCATTTCCAAAGGGAATGGATACAAGTGAGCATCAGAAGCAAGGCCTCCAGAGAGATACAAAGTTCCCAGATGCCAAGAAGCACAGGATACATTTCATTTACATCAAGTTTTCCTTCAAACAAGATCTTGACATAGCTGTGAGTCTACTCAAGATTCATAGGTTCCCCAGGAGAAGTGGTCAGAAGTCAGAGGGTGCTAGGGTGTTCTATGTAATATGGGGTACATGTGACTGTGTGTGAAAGACAGCTCGTGTAAAAGCTCGGGTCTGGGAACGTATGACACTGCTTATATTCAATGTGCGACTGAGGGCATGTAAGTGAGGGTTTACATGTGAGAGCATACGTGTGGGAATGTGTGTGTGTGTATGTGGTCACATGTGTGTGGTTGACTAAGGGTATATATGTGGGATTACTTGTGTGAGCTCACGGGCATGGCACGTATGAGTGTGTGTAGGAAAACATGCCATTGAGAGTGTAAGAGCATGTACGTGTAAGATCATGTATGTGGGAGTTCATGATTGTGTATGAGCATACGTGTGTACAGGATGGCACATACATGTAAGAGTATATGTACATAGACTTTAATGAGAGCACTAAGGGCCCCTGTTACATGTTTGTAATCATGAAAGGTTGATCCTGTCTCCTCTGCATGCCTGAGTACTCATTGACAGACTTTTTAAAGGCCATGTCACACTGCCTTGCTTTCATCTTATGTTTTCACAGGGAAAGATTTGCCTTAACACTGCTTCTTCTCTCCAACTCTTCCTTAGAGGATTCAGCAAATTTCCAAGGTCTTCCTTCTGAAGAAGCTGCACTGGCCACACAAGAGAAAAGACTTGGCCATACAAACTATGTTCAGTGGCTGGAATCCTCTGCCCTCAGGTAATCGCCATCTTTATATTATGTGAAAAGCACCATTTCTTTGCAGGGAGATGGATAGTCTCTCTTAGTTACTGTTACCGTGACCCATGTTACCAGGCAGTTTGGATGGGGGCAGAACATAGCCCCATTTGCTCTGATCTCCTCATTTATATGTCAACATCTATAACTATTCATATGTAGAGGTTGAGGTGTCAGGGTGGTAGACACAGAAATCAAGGAAGAAAGAAAGCACCTAATGTCCATTGATCACTGATGTTATCATGAGAATCAGGAGACATGGTTTCTGCTAAGAGGCACATTTCTGGAGACATAGCTAGGGAAAGACCGAAAGTGTTCCAACTGCCAGGCCCAAGATCTGACAAAAGAAGCCTGGGTTCCTCTGCTGCACTATGTCTGGGTGTGACTGTCACCTGTCTTGGTGATGAGAGAACGGGCCTCAGAATGACAGGAAACACAGTGAGTACTACCCAGCTTTGACATTGCAAACATGATCCGAGAGTTCCCTTCCACTGCATTCCCATTCGACAGAGTCTTTGTGCTCTCATCTTGGATTCATGCAAGTTGCTTTTAGAACAGAAGTGTGTTCACACACTTGAGAATCTCAAACCAGTAGGCTCAGCTGTAAGATGATTGGGGCTCTGCCCTGTTCAGGGGAAGTCCTGGTGGCTGGGGCCCTGCATGGTTCAGAGGAAATCCTGTGTTGGCACCTGAGTTTTTCCCCTGGAATGACTGTGCCATTGCCGGCCAGGTGGCTTGAGCTGGGGCCACTGCACGATGGAAGGACTGGTGAGGGGGTCACAGGCCAGGACCTAGATGTCTTTTTATTTCTCCTAGTCTGTGCCTGGTTCTGCTTGCTGTCCCTGAGCATCTTTTGTCTGAGCTCTTCTGAGAAGAAGCTTCTGGATTTCAGCTAGGGTGTGAGCAGGGGCAGTTATGTAGCTTCTTGTCAGGGAGGAAACTTGACTGTTTAGTGCCAGTCTGAAATAGCTTAAAATAAACTCTCCATTTAAAAATCTTTAGCCTTACTCGCCCCTTTGCCTTCAGGTGTCTCTGCTACCTGCGGTTCTGAGCCTTTCTGCAAGCCACCAGAGTGACTCAGCTTCTTGCTCGTGCCCTCTCCCCCTGCAGGCTGAGGACTCTGCCTGTTATTATGGCCCATAATTTTTCCAGCATTCAAAAATTTTAACCTTTTTTCTCTACTGGGAGGAACATTTAAAAGGAACTATGTCTTCTTAGTTTATTGCTTCTCCGATTAGAAAGCGTGTGCTAATGGTGTTGTAGTCTTTTTATTAGTGGGCTGCTTTTGTGCTTGTGTATGAGGGTGTGTGCATGTGTGTGTGCATGTGTGTGTGCATGTGTGTGTGCATGTGTGTGTGTGCATGTGTGTGTGTGCATGTGTGTGTGTGCATGTGTGTGTGCATGTGTGTGTGTGTGTGCATGTGTGTGTGCATGTGTGTGTGTGCATGTGTGTGTGTTCATGTGTGTGTGCATGTGTGTGTGCATGTGCTTGTGCATGTGTGCATGTGTGTGTGCATGTGTACATGTGTGTGTATGCATGTGTGTATGTGTGTATGTGTTTCAGTCCATCATGTGGACATGAGCTTTCCATTTTCATATGACTGGAAGAGATTAGAAGTTTACACCGTTCTGTCTGGGACACTGTTGATATTTCCACCCTCTGAGAAGGAGAGGGGAAGGACAGGATGGGAAGAAATCAGGCCCGAGATGGTGGGAGGCATCTGGTTAGAGATAGGTGGGCAACAGGGCACTGGACAGTCAGCAAAGGTGTCACATATAATGGAGGTAAGGGAGCGGCCACATCATGTCTTCAGAGACATCATCTGCTTCACTTCTTCCTTTCTTTCTGTTTCTCTTTTCATCTGTTTTTCCTCCTGCCCACTCCCTGTTTTTCATGAGCCTATGTAGAACAGTTACTGTGTGGTAACTTGTGTAAAACATGGAATCCCATGGAATTCTGTCGTGGGGCTCCACAGTCAGCACAGAGTAACATGGCAGAGATGGCGGGGTAGGATGGCATCTACTCCTGTGTCAGAGCAGAAATCTAGCCAGCTCTCCCCAGCACTGCCAGTGTGCCTCGATGCTTGGCCCATTCATCCTTAGGGCAATGCCATCTTTATTGTCCAAAGCATCTTAACTATTTATTCAAGTCCTGCTGTTTGCACAGAACCATGGAAGATCATGTGTGCCTATGAAATTATATTATCATAACAATCCAACAAGATATCTTGAGAGAGCTCTCACTTTCCTCTGGTGTGGTGTGGTGTGGTGTGGTGTGGTGTGTGTGTGTGTGTGTGTGTGTATGTTATGATGTGATGTGTGTGTGATGTGTATGTGATATGTGCATATGATATGATGTTTGTGTATTATGTGTGTACAATGTATGTGTGATGTGTAATGTGAAGTATGTGATGCTGTGTGTGACGTGTGTGTATGAGTGCTGTGTGATGTGATGTGTGTGTGATATGATATGTGCATGTGATGTATGCATGTAATGTGATATTTGTGTGATGTGTATGTGAGTGCTGTGTGTGATGTGTGTGTGTGATATGTGCATCTGATGTGATATTGTGTGATGTGTGTGATTTGATGCATGTGATGTGGTATGTGTGTGTGATGTGTTGTGGTGTGTATGTAGTGTGTGTGTGTGTAGTGTGTGTATATGTGTGCGTGTGTGTGTATGTGTGCGTGTGTGTGTGTGGTGTATCCTAGTGTGTATGAGTATTCTCCTGTGTGTGCAGGCCTGTTGATGTCAGATGTACTTCTTGATCATCTGCACTTTATATTTTGGGTCAGGGTCTCTCCCTAAACCTAGAATTTGCCCACTCAGCTAGTCTAGCAAATCAGGCTTGCCCTGGGAGTTCCCTGTCTTTATTTCCTGCCCTAGGATCACAGGAGAGCTGCCATGCTCACTCAGCTTTCACAGTGCTGCTAGCTCTCCACACTTGTGGAACACGAGCTTTGACCACTGAGCCTTCTGTCCAGCCCCCTCCCTCTGATTTGGTTTACATTTGTTTCCTGTGCTCCGTACAGTTCAACGTAGGTTACTGTCAGTGTACTTAGCTGCCATACGTTTAAGATGTACATGTACTCATAGGAACTATTCCTGATTTCTTTCTTACCCTAAATACCTATTATAGTATCTGGCACAGCATAAGAAATCATTAAGTACTTTTTTTCTTTTCTTTTCTTTTCTTTTCTTTTTTTTTTTTTTGCATAAGGTGAAGTCAGGATTCGAACCCAGCCTTTTGTGATTACAAAGCTTGTGCTTTGCACTGCATGACATATTGTTCTCTAATGATAGCTTTGCCTCATAGATATTCCCTCTCTCCCTTATAAACAAAAGATCAGCTCATCCTCCCCTTCTGTCTCATCTCTGTTTGGGCCTTGTTAACAACTGTCCTTTCTCTAGGAAGACATGACCAAACCATTAAGCATGACTACATCTTTGTAAATAAAAGCCTTTGTAGAAATTGCTCAGTGCCTTCAGGTGCAGTCACAACACAAAGTTAAGCATTAAAAAAAAAAAATCCAAAAAAAAAAAAAACAAAACAAAAATTCTGGTTAAAAATATTTACTATGTTAATGACATAGACTTAGGATTCCATCTGTTCCCACAGGGATATTGTTTTAGTGGAATCATTCGAAACCAGATCAGCATGGCATTTTTCCCGTGGACCACATACAGAAGTGCCTTACTTACACCAAAGCCAGTGTTCAAAGGACATTCACTACATACTGTGAGGTCATCCACAGAGAGCTACAGAAGGCAGCAAAGATAAGCCATGGTGGGAACCTGCTCCTCCTTAGCCTGGCAAGTGGTTGAGTTTCCTGGAAAACTGTCCAAGCACTCAGACTCTGGACCCTACAGTGTAAACAGTAGGTGGGGCTGATGTTGGTATTCCAGTGCAGCGGGCTTTCTCCAAAGCCTTTGTCCATTTCCTTTACAGAATGGCAGAGGGGGCATCCTGTCTGTATTCTGTCTTTTCATTTAGAAATAATAACTTAGGCATACCCAAAGTATGGAATCATAAGTCTCTGTTTTCTCCTGTATAAAGCAAGACTGACAGAGTTAATGTGGAGCTAAAAAGATCGCCCTGCAAGGGGCCTATGAACTTCCAGAGATCTTGATTCTGTTTAAGGCCCGGGAAACCATATATCCAAGTGTCCCAAGGGATGCAAAGTTGGAGGGAGGACCACCGACTTCTGTGAGATGGGGAACTGGTTTTCTCAGTAAAGACAAAAGCTTCTGACTTCCAATCTGAAATTAATCTGGAATATCAAGATCACAATATAGTCATGGTTGTCACTCTCCAGAAAACATTTTATAAGTGTTGTGTTTATTTTTAAATATCCTTAAGAGAGTGTGGCTTTGTGAATTACACTGTCTGTTTATGAACACAAAAATGCAGATTTTCTCAGAATGTCAGTTGGCAGCAGCTATGGTGTTAGAATCTAGAGTGTTCCAGACTGTGGCGATGACTCTGCAGCTTACACATTTGCATATAAGCAAGAGGCCCGGAGTTCAGAAATCCAAAAGCCACTTAAATGCCAAGTTGTCATAGATCCCAAACATATCCACATGTACAGTCTTGGAAAGTGGAGACAGAGAGTCCCCAGAACAGACTAGCTAATAAACTACTCTTAACAACAAAACCCTGTACCTAACAGAGGGATCCTGCCTCAAAAATAAAGGGGAAGAATGATACATGATTATTTCCAATATTAACCATGGGCCCCCCCCACACATATACATGCATGTGTACCCATTCATACACATACATGCAAACATGTATATCAATGTGCATATCTACCACAAATACCTACACATAAAAATTTAAAAACTTAGACTACCACTCAAAATAGCTGAACTATATCGTCCTTTCTCAATACTTGACTATACATAAAGCACTGTCAAACTCTGCTCATAAATTATGTCTTCATAAAATATTACAAGTTGACCAAGGTAGGAAGCAAATATTTATTCTGTTTAAGAGAAAGTTGAAAATTAACCATTTGTGCGAATGATTGAGAACTTGACATTTCACAGAGATTTTTCTTAGTGAGGCTAGAGCCAAATCCAGAATGCACAAGAGAGAGAAATAGTTTATAAAAAACAGATTTCTTAATCCCAAGGTGATCGATATTAACACTAGACCTTGGCGAACTCCTAAAGATTTATTTAATGAGAAAGTTAAAGTGTATTGTTAGAAATAGAACAGGAAGATTTCCCCAAGCGCCTCATTTTAGGCTAAATTTATGAGAGTTGAATTTTTTTTTATGTCTCAGTACACAATTATTTTATATATTAAAAAAATCTACATTAGAAACAAACAACAAAAAAAAAAGAACAATTATCTAAAAACTGCCATCTGCTGGAAATTTACGTCAGGGGTGAGTTACTCCCCACCCTCCAGCGAAGTGGATGAGCGACTTAGAGACAGTGCCTGAGGTGGCAGAGAAACTATTGACTAAAGGTCACAGAGGGGCTAAGAGAATCCGAATGGCTAAGGGTTTCCTCTCACAGTTACTTGTCAAATGGCATGTGTGCTCTTCTTCTGTTCTGTAGAAGAAATAAAACGAATAGGCCCTCCTGCTCTAGAAGACTCAGTTATAATTTTCGCCATGAAATATCACGAACAGCATCATAATATAAAAGACATTTAATTAGAGGCATTTAATACAGTGTAGCTCACCAGTGATTTCTGCATTCAGCGTGTTTCAAACGGCTGAGTGATTAAAATGTGGATGCTTGTTCACCACGAAATATCAATGGGCCTCTGCAGCTGCAAGAGTCCTTATATCTGGCTTGCACGTGTAGCCTGATGAATTCCTGGGACAAGACACAGCCAAACAAGCAACAGCAAAGATAAACACGAAACCAGAGAGCAAGTTAACCAAGTACGGAGGTGACCTGTGTGGGTGGAGCCAAAAGCTTCAGACTGAGCTTTAAAGAAAGGGAGGCTGCTTTCTGTGCTGTAGATACATACAATGCCAGGGCAGCAGAATCGAGCTGGCTCTGGTGGCCTGGGCATTGGATAGCCAGTTCGAAGGGCATGAGTAGGAGAGCTGGCCCCGCCCCCTACCCAGGCAAAGCAGGAGGGCTAGCCTTGGTGGTGTGTGTGCTGGAGAGCTGGTGGGCTCATCAACTCAGCTTCCAGGGATCTGAGTCGGTGCACCCCAAGATCCACCCCATCTATAAATTGCTGGAGCAGGTGAAGGGGCGGGTCCTACGGCAGATTCAAAGCTGCAGGGTGAGGAGCCAGTATTAATACTGTAGCAGAAGCCACAGGCTTCGAACCCGACCAATGAGTCGTTGCAATGAATGTTAGCAAGTAAAGACGTTTGTGTATGTGACACAGTAGGACATACTGAAACTTCAATGGAGAGACGTCGTTTGGTTTTTGTTGCTGTTGTTGTTTGTTTGGGGGGGGGCATTGTAAGGGCAAAGGGTAGATAGGAAGAGACGGGAGATCAGTGGGATTGTGGTGCTTGATGGGAAATCCACAAAGAATCAATAAAACGTTTTTTTAGAAAACAGGTAGAGCAAAAACATTGTTTCTTTTACACTGGAGGATGTGTGAGGTTAGGAACTACCTGTCCTAGGCATAAGAAACAGGGAGGCCTAAGGGGGATCAAAACGCCCAATTCTAGTTCTCTTTACTGTCCCCTACAGCAACTCTCATCTCCCACCGGACCTACATCTCCAGCCTTATGGGCTGCTAAGCACCAAGCACAGGAGAACACCAAAGTGTCATCAGAAGGAAAAGAGGCCACAGGAAAATCTTAGATTTCCCTCTTATTTTTTTCTTCTTCCTCTTTTTAAAAACTACTTGTTAAGGCTTAGACCCAGTCCTTCTTTAACTTTTTAAACTGATTTGAGATGGTTAGACTGTGAGTTAAGGGCCTATAGCATATTCGTGTCTTTGAGTTTATTGTTAGGGTGTTTTCTATATTTTATTTAGAAATAGCTGAGAGGAGTTAACAGACAACAGTCCAGATTACCTTACATGGATAGTTGGTTTTCAAAACATCAGAAGTCCACAGAATTGACATTACAAACATTTCTGCATTAATGTTCATTTTGATTAGCGACCTGTCTGCTCCTGACAGCTTCCTGTCTTGGATTCTAAGAAGAAATTGAGCATCTTTGGAGTTATTCCAAATGTGGTAAGACAGCCACTAGACAAGAATTGGCTCTTTCCATCTACAGACAAATTACTATCCAGAAAAGGACATACTTGTAGAATAGTCAACTGATTATATCTGCCTAGACAGAGTAATCAGCCCTTAATAATTCTACATCTGTCTGTCAGATGATTCTGGACCAGAAGGCTGAAGATTGGATGCTCCAACGTTTTGTAGTATAGGGACTGTCCAGGTGTTCAGTGGTCTCTATAAATTGCCTAAGTTTTAGAAGCTATGCTTTGTGCTTCCCACAATTTCAGTTAACTCAGTCATTCTGGATTTCTGACAGGGTTGAAAACTCATAGTCTCATAGCCAATCCTGGCTATTTACTTTGAGAGAAAAGATTTGAGAGAATAGCTTTCAGTTGACATTCATTCTAAAGCCAAGAAAAAAAGCCAGGTGCAGAACTAAGTTAGCAGAGATGACAGAGGTTCTGGTTAGTCAACAAAATGATGGTCTGGGTATTAAGTCTATCTTGTACCTTACTGACACAAATTGGTATAGTTATGCTCTAATGGTATTTTGAGAGAAAAGTTTTATTTTAACAGGAAGGGTGATATGTAGGAGGAGCTAAGGTGGGAGGAGTACGGAGAAGAAGAGGAGGAGTAAGAAGAGGAGGAGCTAGGTGATGAGAAACAGAAAAAGGGGGGGGGGACATGGAGGTGGATGCTCACATGTCTCCGTCAGTCAAAGACAGTTGATATATCTAGGTTGGGTATTAGGTTACACTTCTGATTGATATTGAGCACTACCAAACTTATAAAGCCTTTGGTTAACATTAAAAAATTGTATAAAAGCAAAAAGAAGAAGGGGGCATGAGATAGGGGTTTTCTAGAGAGGGGAAATGGGGAAAGGGGATGGCATCTGAAATGTAAATAAAATATCCAATAAAAAATGAAAAAAACCCTCCTTATTATTGTTTTTATGTGTGCATGCAGAGTGTGTGTGTGTGTCCATGGTGTGTGTGCATGTGTGTGTGCATGTGTGGTGTGTATATGTATGTGTGTTTGCCTGTGTTTATGCATGTGTGTGTGCATGCATAGTGTGTGTGAATCTATGGTGTGTGTGCATGCATGTGTGTGCGCATGCATAGTGTGTGTGTGTGAATCTATGGTGTGTGTGTGCATGTGTGTGTGCATGCATGGTGTGTGTATATATGTGTTTTTGCCTGTGTGCATGTATGTGTGTGTGCATATATAGTGTGTGTGTGTATGTATGTGTATGTATCTATGATGTGTGTGTGCATCCATGGTATGTGTGTATGTGTGTGCATGCATGGTATGTGTATATGTGTGTGCCTGTGTGCATGCACATGTGTGTGTGTGTGTGTGTGTGTGTGTAGGAGGTGCAAGTGCAGGCTGTAGGACACTTGAGAGTTACTTCTCACCTTCCATCTTTTTATACTTTCTGAGGATTGATTTTGGCTTTCCAGACTTTCAGAACAAGTATTCCTACTTTCTGAGCTATATCATTGCCTGTCTCCCTCTATTAAAAGCATGTCATATCAGAGATTTGGTACATATAGAGACTGAAAGGCAATCTTAGGAGTCATCCTCCACCTTCATTCCTGAGACAAGTCAGTAAGAAAATGCCACACTAGGCCTGGCTTAATCATCTGAGACCTCAAAGTCCACCCCCTAGTGACACACTTCCTCCCACAGGGCCATACCTACTCCAACCTCCTAATAGTGACATTCCCTATGGGGCTATGGGGCAGGGGGCCATTTTTATTCAAATGGCCACATTGACTGAGACACCTCCAAATTATTCCTTTCTCCTCCATTATGATAGCCTTCAAAACTTTTTAATTCTGCATCTAAGGGCTCATCGACCCTCAGATGGAATGTAGTTAGAGAAGAACTGCATATTGCAGTAGACTTTTCCTTACCATGATTTATGGAACAGCAAAACTTGGCAGCTATATGCAGTGTACATAACACAGGGTATTATTACAAGTAGTCTAGACATGGTTTAAGTGTATGGGAGGATTCTTGTAACTTGTGTGTTTTAGCAACTGTCCCACTTCTGTGACAAAAATACCTGCAAAAGTCACTATAAAGAGAGAAGTGTTTCCTGGGCTGTTCACAGCGAAGGGGTCAGTCACAGTGGCAGGAGCTTGAGGGAGTGGGGTGGTCTCTGCAGGCAGGAAGCAGAGTCTCGAAAGCTTGCATTCAGCCTGATTCTCCTTCTTATCCAGTGCTGCCCACAGTAGGTCTACTCACTTCAATTTACCCACTCTAGATGATTCCGCACAGTCATGTCCAGAGGCTGCCTTTCTAGCAGATTCTAGCCTCAAATTGACAAGTGAGACTAACCAGTACAATGTGCAAACACAACTCCATTTTATTTGATGAGTTTGGGCTTTGTGTATCTGCAGGGCATCTTGGAACTGGTCCCTCACAAGCACTCATGAGCCAATGTGTGTTTCTCCTTCATCAGAAACACAAAACAAGTTCCAAGGAATTCAGAAACTGATACCCAGAGAGGAAGATATGAAAACTCACCGCAGTTTTAAGAAGCACATCTCAGCTCAGTTAACATTGTGAAGTTCACCCTCTCAGTCCTCACCAGAGGTGAGAACACTCCGCCCCCCATATACATTATGTATCTCCGCTATTATTTCCTTAGAGTACAGCGCAACACGGAATCTCACTGCCATAAATTCTATACATCTTTTGAGCTTCCCCCGTCAGATAAGTCCTACAGAACTGTCCTTTAGAAAACCAATTATTTCACATTTGCACCAGGGAACATGAGAGCGACCGTCTCCTAACACACTTGCTTACTGGGGGCATCTTATTTAACTTGTTAATTTGAAAAGTGGAAATCATTTCATAGCTATTTAAATTCACATTACTTTAACATTCCCCTTGAATTTTTGCTCCCTTGTCATTCCCCAGAGGTTTAGCCCTCAGGAGAAGCTATCTGAATATTCCTTCCCTTGGTCCCCTGTTTCACTTCTACTGAAGAAGTAGCATAGCCTGACACTTCCCCAAAGGGAAATGTCACTCACTACTGCACAGTGAGAAGAAACAAGAGGAAATAATGACAGAAAATTAAACAGCATAAAAACACTTATACAACTAAGGACTGGGCTGAGGAAATTAGGGATACTGAAGAACCACCCAAATCTTTCAAATTCTGCATTCCCTCTCATCTGGATCCCTCCCCATAGCCTTCTACAAAGCACACTGCATGCCTTCTTTTCAAAGATAAATAACAAGTTCTAAATGTCATGTCATGCCGTGCTTTCAAATTTCCAAATTCTTCCAAATCTATCCTTGTTTTTTTTCTGGGTCAAAACTGGAGCAATACATCACAGTTGGCTACATCTCTAACAAATCGACTATCTGTAAGAAAAATAGAATTCCATATAATTATGAGGAGATCTCAGACAAAAGCTCAAGGAAGTCCCCAAAGAGTCTGCGTTTGTAAAAGAAAAGTCATAAGCCAATGTCAGGATGTATTGTTTGTAAAATAGGACAGATGTACAGTTGAATTATATGGACAAAGCAAACCACTGGTTTTATAAGGACATCACTTCAGGATTGGTGTATGATGACAATTGTGAATGTGCAGGATTGAAAGATCGTTGAGTGAGACGATTGCTGATTGGTTGATTGAAGCTGGTATTGATTGGTTGACTTTGATAAGGGCAGTTACCGAAATGAATTTTCATAGATCATTTGAGGAGAGTCTGAAAGTGGTTTAGGTGAATCTTTGTCCAGGCTTTGGAACAATCATGAAAGAAGTCTTTACTTTTCACAAATTCAAAAGACAGAAAGACATTACTATTATTTGGATGCCCTGTCTTTGAGAAACATGCTTTTCCACTAGTTATAAATATGTCAGTAAAAAATAGACAAACTAGATCCAGCTGACTTGTCTGTATTAAAGGTCTGGTATTTAGGGACTAGTTCCTTCTGGGTATTTGATGATAATAATGTTTATATTAACATGGTATGGTACAGTAATAAAATTAGATTTTGTTTATAAGTGATAGAGTGGTATTTGTTTTCTTACAGGTAGAACATTGAAGCTCAAAGAAATGTTAACATGATCATAGACTTTTCACATCTTCCTATCATCCCTTGGCAACAAACTTTACCAAATCATTTGATGGTTGTTTGATAACAAACAATAAGTAGAAGATGAAGCTATACAAATAATTGCTCATTCAAAGTAGCAATATGAATTAGTTACTAAGAATATAAATTCAGGTAAACATAACATATAGTAATTAACAATTTTTGATTAGTCTGTACTATCACATATGATGTAACCTTAGCTAGCACAGTGTGCTGCCTGGGTTCTTTGTTGTTGTTGCTTCTTCTTGTCAACTTGACACAAGCTGGTGTTCTTTGGAAGGAGGGAACTGCAACTGAAAAAAATTCTCCATCAAGTTGGCCTGTAGGCAAGTCTGAAGACATTTTCTTGATTTGTGATTGATGCAGGACGGCTCAGCTTACTGTGGATGGTGCCACCACTGGACTGGCAGTCTTGGTTGTAGAAGAAAGCAGGCTGGGCAAGCCATGGAAAGTTAAGACAGTAAGCAGAGTTTTTCCATGACTTCAGCATCCACTCCTCCTCTGACATCTCTTCAGGGTGGACTATAAGCTGAAATAAACCTCTTCCCTCTCAAGTTGCTTTTGCTCTGTGTTTTGTACCAATGACAGAAACCAATGACATAGTAACATCAAATAAGCAACATCGTTAAACCTACCCATGAGGGTTCTGCCTGAGAACCTCATTCTGTCCAGTTCCCAATATCATTACATCAGCAGTAAAGTTTTATGCTTGTTAGAGAGGCAAGAATTCAAATGATAACAACATTTCTAATCATCGATGAGCAAAATATTTTGTTTCCACCTTGCTTTTTAAGAGGAGAAAAGGAAAGAGCAGAAGAAAGGAACTTACTTGGAAGAAAATGTTCTAATAAAGAGAAGGAAGAAAACATGTGTTAAAGAAGTGCAGAGAGAAAAATTGGATGAATATGTAGGCAGGTGATTTACACGCTGTGACAAGTCAGGTGTACACACAAATGCTGGTTTCTCTTTATGCCAGTACAGGGACGACAGGTTTTGGCATGGGAGCATCTCACTCTGAAGCTGATCACTTGCTTCATGTTCTTACAACTATCGACGAAGAGAGCAAGGACACGGACGCAGTGATGGCTTTCCTTAAATATACAGCGTCCGTCTGCCCTCTATGCTGTGTCTCCATCTCTGTCTCTGCTTCCTCCTCCTCTTTCTCCCTCTTGCTTCATGTCCTCATTGATTGACCCTGAAACCAGTAGCCTTTTGAAAATTCAGATCTTAGCCAGGTGATGGTGGTGCAAGCATTTGATTAGCCAAGGCAGGTGGATTTCTGAGTTCCAGGCCAGCTTGGTCTATGGACCAAGTTTCAGGACAGCCAGGGCTACACAAAGAAACCCTCTCTCAGGGAAAACAAACAAACAAACAAACAAACAAACAAACAAATCGAGATTTGTTCCTCTCACTCTTTTCTGAAGAGACATGGGGCACTCCTCCCATTTCCTGCATTCAGAGTTTGCTTTAGCCTTCCAAGTTCCTGTATCTCTATTCCTTACAGCTGCATAACTCTGCATGCTGTCTGCCCACAACACTCACCTCCCGCCTGCCCACCTGCTGCCCATCCGTCCTTCAGGGTGAGATATGGCTCCACAGAACAAGATTCCCAGCTGCCCAATCTGGCTTAAATGTTCCTACTGTCATCTCCACTTTCTGTTGTTGCTTTTCCTTGTATGCTACTTTCACAATTTGTGTGTGTGTGTGTGTGTGTGTGTGTGTGTGTGTATGTGTGTCTGTCTGTGTGTTTTCAGTCTTCATCTTCAAACTGTGCCCTTGCAAATGCAGAAGATGTACTGTCAAGCCTGTATCTTAGCAGTATGCGGGGCATATGGTAAGCACCCAAGACCTAAGGAACATGTTAACTGATAAGTTGAATGAATATATGCATGGGATGTTAAGAAGAGACAGTAAGTTTATAGGAGGACCAAATCTCTGATTAGCCTGGGAAAAGTTTCCTAAATAATATGTGTCAGTCAGCTTAGCTCAGGCTCAGTACCCTCAATCTGGAGAAATGGCTCAGTCAGTACAGTACTCACTACACCAACGAAAGAAGTGAGTGCAGTCCCAACACACACACAAAGCCAAGCATGGTAACCTGAGTTGGTAATGCCAGATATAGTCAGGCAGAAATGGGAGATGCCCTAAGGCTTGCCGGTCACCTAGACTATCCTCAAGGTACAGATAAGCTCTGTATAATAAAAAACAAAACAAAAAACAAAACCAAGGTGACCATGTCAACTGAGACCCCCCTCTACCCTGACTCATAACAGCACACAAAACATAGATTCTCCATAGAATAACTACTGGCCGGTCAGGCCTAGATTTATCAGAAAATTCCACTCTAGACCTCAGGACCTAGTTTGGGTTCTGTCCCCTTGAGACACATCCTGACAGCTTTCTTTGGGATTCCAGGCTAAAATCTCATACCAAAAGACAACCAACAATGTAACAGATACCCAGGTCCTATCACAAAAACACAAACAATGTGATCAACCAAGACAATGTGCCTTCCGGAAAACCGCCAGTTCCACAGCAGGGTGCCCCAAGGAGAGCAACTTGGATAAAATCCAACCTACAGAGCTCAAAGGAACAATGTTAAGCAGGCTTAACAGGTTCAGATGGAATAAAGAGGAAAGTAGCAAATGCCTGGATGGCCAGAATGATCATAAAGAAAATGTGAACAAGATTATCAAGTCCAAGAGAACGTGAACAGATGGGCAAATGAAGTCAGGAAGACAATGCTGACATGAAGATGAAAATCAACAGAGATAGAAGAACTGAAGGAACTCAAATGGAATGAGACAAAAAAAAAAAAAAAAATGAAAACTCAATAGACCTAATAAAAACTACCTTGAGAAACTTTCTTAATAAAATACAGAAGACAGAATATCAAGAATGAAGACATGATAGAGAAAATGGATCATTCAGTCAAGGGAAAAACGATAGGTGTTTTAAAGGACACGAATGGCATTTGGAGTAACATTAGGAAGCCATGAAACGAGAGTCTACAAACTAAGGATAACAAAATGTAACAATGTAACAAAGGCAGAAAGATCAAGAATAGTCAAAGCAGTCAAAAAAAAAAAAAAAAAAAAGGAAAAGGAAAAGGAAAAGAATATGGTGGGAGTTACCTCTACAACTGATTCCATGTTACTCCAGAAGCATGGTGTGGCAGTTTTAATGAGAATGCCCTCTGCCCCTAGGCTCAAATTTTTGAGTTCTTGATCTTCGATGGTGGCAATATTTGGATATCTTTAGGAGATGTGGCTGGAGAAATTACATTCCCTTGGAGGCTGGCTTTAAGGTTTAAAGACACACACTATTCCCACTTTGCTCTCTGCTTCCTGCTTTTGTTTTAAGATGTGAGCTTGCAGCATCCTGGTCCAGCCATCCTGCCTGCTGCCATGCCTTTGGCAGTGATCATGATGGACTTTTATCCCTCTGGAACCATAAGTTCAAATATACCCTTCCTTCTGTAAGTTGCCTTCTTGGTCATGGTGTTTAATTGCAGCAACAGAAAAATAAGTAATATACATAACCATGAAAACACTATGGTCTGACCCAAAACAGATCCATAGTTCAGTAGAATAAAATAAGAGATTTGGATATAAATCCATGCAACTATAACTACTAGAATTTTTAAAGAAATGATCAAAATATACATTGGAAAAGCAATATTATCTTCATCAAACAGCACATGGAAGCTTAGATGTTAACCTGCACAGGAATGGATTGGGATCCGTATCCAACACAACCCCAAATGGATCAGAGAGCTCAATATAAGTCCTAATAACATAAAGTTGCTAGAAGAAAAGTAAGAAGTATACTTTGGTGTACAGGAATAGGTGAAGATTTTCTGAATAGATTTCAGTACAATAAGAAATCAGACTACGAGACCTCTAATGGACAAATGAAATCTAATGAAACTCAAAGGCTTCTGTCTAGCAGCCTATAGAATGGGCAAAATAACTTTGCCAGGTCTACATCCAACAAAGGGTTAATAAGAAGAACACACAAAGAACTAAAAAAAAAAACCCAAACACCAAGAAGAAAATCTAAGAGGTGACCTACAGCTAAGAGAAGATTCTCAAAAGAAGAAATACAAATGGATAAGAACTTTAAAATACATTCAATATCCTTAGCCACCGGGGAAATGCAGGTTAATACCATGTTGAGATTCTGTTTCACCCCCCCGTCACAAAGGCCACCATTAAGGCTACTGATATCAGCAATTGCTGACATGAGTGTGAAAAAGGGGAGCCCCTCTGCTCTGTTGGTGGAAATGTGGACTAGCACCTTTGGAAATTAGTCTGGAGGTTTGTCTTAAAAAGAAGAAAGCAAAGCAAAAATAAAAACAAAGAAAACAAACAAAAAAAAAACTTTTAAAATGACCATATGACCCAGTCCTCATCCCTAGGTGTGTAATCAATGGAATCACTACCTTATGACTGGAATACCTATCCAGCCATGTTCATTGATGTTCTCACAATGGCAAGGGAATGGAAGCAGCTCACATGCCCATCAAATGATGACTGCATATTGAAGATGTGATACATACACACGAATCCTGTGATTCAGCTTTGAAGAAACATGAAGCTATGAATTTTCAGGCAAATGGATGGAACTGGAAAACTTATTCTGAATAAGGTCATTCAGTCTCCACAGGACAAACACTGGGTACTTTCTTTCACATGACAATCCTAGCTTCATCTCTTTAATTTGGGGTGTCTGTCTTGTAGTAGCCCTGGAAGCCAGGAACCTTAGGGTGTCTGTCATGATGTAGCCCTGGAAGCCAGGAACCAAGAGCAGAGACAAGGAGTGAGATGGCCTTAAAGGAGAAGATAGAACACAGGCAAAAGTGTGTAAGGAGAATACTGGGGGTGGTAAGGTTTGTTCAGGAGGAAGGTACAGGAGATTGGAAAGATGAGGGAGAGATTAGCAGGGATAAAGGGAGTGTAAAGAATCTATGGACAAAGAAACATATATGTCCTGTGTGATGACACCTTTACTATTATACAGGGATAACCCACTGCCCTTTGAGTGGATTCAAGAGTCCCTCCTTGGGAAATGAGGGTGAGAAGCTAATGCCTAGTACTGAGCCTGGCTAATACCCTGGATCTGGGAAGGTAGTAGACCCTTGTGGGAAGTATACTTCTGATGGTCAGATAATGTGATTTAACACCAGCCTACCTACTACATACCTATTATTATCCCTGTAGATTAAAAATACCCTGTAGATTTAATCAGAGAAGCCTGTTCTTAAACTGAATGGTGGTGATAATAGAGACTCATGACAGCCAACATGCAGAAAATTATCGATGGTTGTGGGCCTCACCCTAAACAAACCTCTTCAAAACTCAGAGGACATGGTGGAACAGTGGGTAGGAAGTATGTGAGAGCCAGAAGAGAAGGTGAAGGGCCAAGAAATTACCTGTAGAGTCTATATAGATATATTGCCACCATTAACTCAAAACAACTGTAGCTAACTGCAATGGGCCCAGTCAAAAACAGCTGTCAGCAAATAATCAAAGAGGAGAGGAGTGCCCATGGGGCCCTCTCTCTCACCTCTCAACTATTGGCAAGTTATAGAGTTTGTCTTTAGTTGTGTGCCCACCGATTAGGGCATCAGGCTCCAAAGGCAGCTCTAAACACATGGCCATGCAGATGGCCCTGGTTGATTTAGCGTGACTCAAGACAAAGTAGATAGATTATGAACTTGAACAAGAAGTTGATGGGACGGAAAAAGAGTAAAGAGGAAGCAGGGTTGGTAGAGGGACAGGGTTCAGTATGGCATCCACCTACAACATTTGAAAGGCAAACAAACACAGATATCCCAGAGTAGATGGCTACTAAAGATTGATACCTAAGACACACACACACACACACACACACACACACACACACACACACACTGTGATGGTTTGTATATGCTTGGCCCAGGGAATGGCACTATTAAGAGATGTGGTCTTGTTAGAGTAGGTGTGACCTTGTTGGAGTATTATGTGGCACCGTGGGTGTGGGCTTTAAGACTCTCATCCTAGCTGCTGGGGAGCCAGGGGAGCCAGTCTTCTCCTAGTGGCCTTCAGATGAAGATGTAGAACTCTCAGCTCCTCCTGCACCATGCCTGCCTGGATGCTGCTGTGTTCCCGCCTTGATGATAATGGATTGAACCTCTGAATCTGTAAGCCAGCCCCAATTAAATGTTGTCATTATAAGAGTTGTCTTGGTCATGATGTTTGTTCACATGTTCACAGCAGTAAAACCGTAAGACACACACACACACACACACACACACACACACACACACACACAGAGAGAGAGAGAGAGAGAGAGAGAGAGAGAGAGAGAGAGAGAGAGACTCAGACTCTCAGAATCACAGTAGTTGGCAGTTTTATTTCTAGCTTACCTTCCTTGCATGGCTCTTTTTACCCCCACTGTAGCAGTAAGTCACCCACTATCTCATGGGAAGAGGAGCATAGTCAGGAAATGGCTTTGAGAAGCTTTTGGAAAAATCAACATTTAGAGATAAACCCTATCTACAAAATAGAACATAGATGTCTTTTTGATGGATAAACTAAAGGTTTTCATGCTTGCATATTTAATAAGGCCTGTGGGATAAACAGAAAAAAAGTGAGAATTCTAATTTTCTTCTTGAGGAAAGCGCCCCCCCAAAGATAACTCAGAAGAACTCAGAGATTAAAAATTCATTGCTGAGAACCTAGACATTAAGAGTCCCTTCATGATGTCTGATTTCCTTTTTGCCCACATCCATGGCAGTGTGGTATGCCCTCTACCAACTTCCGTTTTCACGAGTGGGAGTCCCCTTATTGCTGAAATGTGCCCTTCCTATGGAAGAGAGCTAAGTGTGAGCACAGAAGATGCGGCCTTCTGTTTCCACAGTCATCTCTATTTAATACCTTCTACACACCATTAATATCTCATTTGCACAAAGAAAATGGGAAGTTTCTGCTGGGTGGGTTAGACGGCTACTCCGATTCCTGCCTCTGTCTCCTTCTGTTAGAACAGGACTCTGATAAGAATTCCACTCAGGCCCCCTGTGTAAACTTCACTCTCATCTTCTTACAAAGGGAACTGTTCAGAAATCCTGAAGAATTAAGAAGCCAATAGGATTTCAGCATGTATTGAATAGTTCAGTTAATATCTGCTGTATTGCGAATACTTCTCACAGATTTTTAGGCAAAATCTGAACTTGTCTGTGGGAGACAAAGGAGGAAGAGGCTGTGACTGAGGTCTGGATGGAGTGTCGCTAAGGTGCAGCCTGGGCCACGGCAACAAGCTAAGGAGCCCCTTGAAGTATATCTGTGGGTAGCAAGTGTACAAAATGAGATTTTTTTTCCTAGTAAATGAGGCTCTGCTCCTCTAACCTTCGTACATATTTAGCTGCAGTTGACTTCAATTGACCCAGCTACCTAGGACCCCATTTGACATCTCTCCTTGTGCCAAAAGTGAGATCAGAGTTAAAACTAGAAAGTAAGCAAGAATACGAGTCTGAGGAGGTATCATGGTGTAACAGCCATTCTGCAAGCAATGAACTCCGTGGCTACGATCGCCAAGGGAAATCTTGGAGTTGTGGGGTGCTTATCAATCTTTTCACTAGTCCTGAGCTGCACCGAGGATTGCTTATAAAACACTCAGCTGTTCCAAAATACCTACAGAAAGGGGGTCAAACATCTCTTTATTAAATTTTTGCTTTCCAGCTTTATCTCGATGTGATATTTACTACCAGATAAACGAGTTGCGTCTTCTAGGTGTACATGCAGGAGGGCAGCTATTCCCGTTTGAGAACAGCAACATTCGCCAGGAAATGGGCTTGTCAGCCATCAGAGGACATCAGAGTCGCCAGCCATTCTTAAGTCAGCGGGTGAGGAGGAAGAGACAGAATCAAAGTGAACAGGTATCCGGTTCTAAATGTGTGGAATAAGGGTCTTCGTTTGCCAAACTCCTTGGTATGAGTTAGTTCAAAGATGAAGAAAGAAGGGGAAAAAAAAAAAAAACTACTTTGGAGCAGGAGGTAAAGGATGTGAATGAAACAGTAGAGCTGGATGCCAGGACAAGCAGTGTGCAAGCTTTCAGTAGTCAGGTAGAGCTGGTTACCAGGGTAAGCTGTGTACCAGCCTTTAGTAGTCAGGTAGAACTGGATACCAGGATAAATGGTGTGTCAGCCCTTAGTGGCCAGCTCAACTCAGGTTTCCTAGTTTTCCCAATAGTGTTGTGCATCCATGCAACACTCTGGACTCTGGCATTTCACCTGTTCCCTCTGTGCCTGTTCCTTGATTCTGCAGGTTAAGTTCACAAGTGAAAATGTTCTTTTCAACTCCAGATGTTTAAATCAATATGCTTCCCACTTTATTTGCATAGACCCACTCAGACACATTATATTTGCCTACGATAATGACAACATGATTTAGAATGTTATCCCAAATATCTGGTCTATTTTCCCTAAAACTGCTGAATGTAGCTGTCTTATTCTTCACTGATCCTCTGCAGGTATGCATCCACAGCACCTGTGGAGGTCAGAGGACAACTTGTAGGAGTTGGGTCTCTCCTTTCACCCTGTGGTTCTGGACAGCCAAACTCAGACTTGGTGGCAAACACCTTTACCCACCAAGCCATTCCGGCATCCCCTAGAGCTATCCTTTGAAAAGGAACTTTCCCAGATGGATTACATCTTTTGTTCCTTCTCTATATTGCTGTGGTGGCGGGCACTAAGGAAGCTCTAGAGTTCTCCTTTTCTGCTGGCAGGAATGTTCAGTGACTCCTTCCTAGGGTAGAAGTTTGGCTTGTGAACAGCTATTCAATTCTAAATGTGTAGAATAAGGGTATTTGTTTGCCAAACTCCTTGGTATGAGTTAGCTAAAGGATGAAGAAAGAAAGGAAAAAAAAACTACTTCCAAATAAAAACTATGGTGAAGAACATAGTGACACCACCTTTGTGACTGTGTTCTTAATGTTACAGTTTTCCATCCCCACTTCTCCTGACTTTTCCCTCTCTTTCTGGGTGCTAAAGTAAACATCTACAAAGCAAAGAATATGGTGAGCCCTTTGAGCCGTGGCCAGCAGGTAACTGAAGCCTTCGGACGACAGGAGAAGCATAATTGTGCCAAGAGCCAGGGGAGATTGCAAGCAGATTCTCTGGAGGTGAGCTTCCTCTGAGTCTTCAGTTTTCCCTGTAATCTCGGTTAGAGCATCACAAGAAGCCTTGGAGCACGTGATGTTCTCAGATGTCTGACCCACAGACTCTGTGAGAAAATGAACATGCACCACATTAAGCTGAAAATTTGCAGTAATCATTGTTATACATACATAGATAATGAACATAGCATGGAACTATTAGATTACGACAACCATGACTCAGCATATGTATAAAGGTGTCCTATCAATCCACGACTCAGCATATGTATAAAGGTGTCCTATCAATGGTTTGGTTTATATTTAAATTTTTTTAACAGTATTGAGCTAGTCAGCTTGGCTTGCTGCCAAAGCTATGGTAACTAAGAATCTACGATGACATTAACACAATCCAACCCCCCTGGGAAGTTCAGTTCTCAGAAAGAATTCTGAGATTAGCAGACAGTATCAGAGATTGAACACACTGAAATGTTAAATTTAGAAAAGATAACACAGAAAACCTATGAATTGGAACAAGGCAACAGGTTTGGGATGGGTTGGCACAGGACCTTGGAGTGGGAAGTTAATTATGATTTAAAGGTGGATAAATAGCTCCTGGGTTGTAAGCATCAGCACCATCTTCTTATTCAGTCTAAATCTGGACTTGTATGGAAATATGGTTAGTGCGTAGGCAAGGGCCATTTGGCATAGCAACTATCTTCTGAATTACTATCCATTGATTTGGCAGCTTTAATGAACACTAACAACCAGGCAGCATCCCACTGGGCCACTGTGCTTCATAAACTGTGAGAAATGGACCCCAGATAACACTCACAGTTAGAGCATATTCACTTTCTCTTTCTTATCGGTGAGAACAGACACATGTACTCATGAGTTGGGTGAACCGAATCGTTTTCTCTATGCCAGGATAGTGCAAACTCAGACAAATCTACCCTAGCTGTGTTTCCCAAATTTGGTATTCATGCTCTTAAAGTGCAAGGGACAATGAGCCATGTTTAACTGGAATAGGGGTAACAGTACCGAGAGGAAGTGGGGGTTTTCATGACTATGCCCAAATATTGGGAACTGATAACCAGTAGATCTTCTGGTTTATCTCTGAGAGTGCTGGGAATGTGGGTAACAGCCCCTCAGACATCAGTATGACAAAAGCAGCTTGGTCTGTCTCTCAGACAGCCATGCATTGATGAAACAGTCTGGCATTTTCAACTCCCTGAGGATGAAACACTAAAGGACTGGAGGTGAGGAGATAACCCATCTGCATTCCTCGGTTACAGTGGGATCATGCTTATCAGGAAGGCCTAAAGTATCTCGGGAGAAAAGAACTACCGACGCTTCCATAGGAGATTTAACGCTTGGACTTGCCCTGGCCAGTAGACACAGGTTCAGAGCAGGACACACAATTAGGAAAACTGGTTTCATCTCACATCTAACGTCACAGGAAGAAATTTCCTGCCACATATCCTACAGAGTCACTTTTATGGATTTGGGGTTCTATTTAACTGATACCTGATTAGCAACCTCCACTCATTTTTGTCTTTGTTAAAAAAAAAAAAGCTCATTTGTGTCTCAGATTCATATTAACCCAGTCAGTCCATATCTAATTAGATTCTTTTTTTGTTTCTCCACAAGAATTACCGACAGGCATAAGCCACAGATTCATCTCCTCTGGACCATTAGCGTTCACTCCATCTGACAGTGAAAGCATGGAAATTGTAGGCGATTAATACTGTAATGCAGAAACCCAGAGGATGATTTCATCAAAATCATGGCTTGTTCATTGCTTCTCTGATTAATTTCAGGCTCAGTAACAGGTTCGTGGCTTGTGCTGCTGATTATGAGCAGAGCCCAGTGGCTGCCAGAACTGTCATACTCTCCAGTGTGTGTGACAGAAACAGATCACAAAAGTGCTTATTTGAGTGGTTGATCCAGATGTACTGTCTAGCCCAATTGGCTCCCACTATCCTCCTATCCTCTGCAGAAGAAATAAAGGATAGTTCCTTGATCTGAGGTTTCTCCTCTGATTACTTTTCTGGTCATTCTCTAGTCCCCCTGAGTACTCTTATGAATTATCAGAAGTGAATTGCTCAAAACAATTTATGGTTGGCAGTTCATTGGAGGCTTTGACTATGTGTGTATCTGGGAACACAAGTTGTAAATTCTGTCCTTGCCTGCAATTGGCTGTAACTTCTGGTTTTAACTGTGTAATTGCTTTAGAGCAGTTTCCAGGAATATTGTAGAATGAAGTTGCTTCATCTGACACACCTGCTTTACTGTTCTTATAACCAGCTCTGGCCAAGACTTATGAGGTATTCTTGTCCCCTCAAAAGCCACTCCCCTCCCTGTGTGCCACCCTAGGACCTATTATGAAAGCATCTCTGCTTGGGACTAGTATAAAACATCCTGGTCCTGCCTGCCGGATGCTTGTCTCCTGGGTGTCACCTTTGCTTTCCCTTATCCGTTTCCTTTCTTATTTCTCACCCAAGAACTACAGACAGAACTGCTTGCCCCACCTATGACTTAACAAGACAAGTGCAGTTAAAAATGAGACCCTTTAACTGAATCCTATTGCCCCTTTATATCAGTCTGGCTTTTGTCATCATAATAAAACCCCACAAGTACCCAACTTTAAGAGAGTTGATGTCCAGTCCAGCTGGACAATCAAGTGGGACCCTTAGACCCTGTGGAGAGGACTCAGATGAATGAGAAAATAAGGAGGCACAGCAAGTCAAGAAGTCTGATCAAGCTGGTGAAATTTTTATTGTTCACACAGGTTACATACTCTAAAAACAGGATATGGGGAGGGGAAGGAAAGGAAAGAAGGCTTTGCAGGTGGAGGAAACTAGCTGCAGCTGTGGGGTCTAAGTTATTCTCACAATGCCTTTCCATTACCAGGGGCTCTAAAAACATCTATCTAGCAGGATGTTGGCTAAATCTAAAGATCAGGAGGAAGGGTTACTAAGGTGGGTTGCTATGAGGCCTTGTTTGAAGTTCTGAGAACTGACAAGTGAATCATGGAAGGTAAGCAGAAAGAATAGTAGATAGGAGAGCCAAGGGTGAGTGTTTGCCAAGAGTAAGGCTTTGCCATGGCTTCCCACATCTCCCTCTTCCCTGTATAATAGAGCACTGGAAGCATGGAGGGGGAAGTAGAGGCCTGATCCCCTTTGAGTTTCAGCATTACGCTGAAGGGTTAAGCACTCCTTGGTTGGGGAGCCCGAGCCTGAGCCTCCCGGATGCTTTTTCAAGGGGACTGGAAGAGTGACCTATGCCAACCCATATGCAGTCAGGCATGCTTCCCAGGATCCCATCTTTGAGTGCAAAGAAAGAGGTATCCCTGCCGTCCTTTTTTTTTGCACCCTCCAGCATCCCCCTTTACAGAGGAGGATCAATGGTAGGACGTCCCACAAAGGTAGCCACTCTAGAGAATTTTTTTTGGGGGGGGTGGGTGAACTTTGAAGCACCACATTGGGGCTGGGGCTTGACAACTTCTGGAGTGGGTTCATCATCAGAGTCCAATTTTACTTAATGGACCTGGAGTGGCTTGGCTGCCAGGTTATCTACCTGGATCTCTATGAGAATAATAATGTGAGAGAAGGCCCAGGGGCTGTGGGGAGCCAACAGAAGGCAGCTATCATCCTTGCAGCCATCTTGAGCCATATACCCTGACAAGAGACTTGATCACATCAGCCTACAACAGCTGAGCATACTCTGATAACATCTTGCTTTAGATACCCAGGATCTTCCCTTGGGTGTGTGAGACTTAAAGCTGTGATTTAGAGCCAAGACTTAAGGGCGTGACTTAGAGATCAGATTTAGAGACAAGGCCTAAGGGCATGACTTAAAGGTGTGACTTAGAGGTGTGGCTTAGAGGTGAGACATATAAAAGGCGAGAGGCAGACAGAAGAAAGCATTGATTATTAGGCACTCGGAAGTACAACTTGGAACAGAGAGTTAGTTATTAGACGTTAGTACAGTACAAATTGGAACTAGGAATTAGGTTAGAGAGTACAACTTAGAGTACAACTTGGAGTAGGAATTAGGCATTGAGGAAGAACTTGGAATTAGACATTAGGCACTTGGCACTTGGAGAAAGAACTTGGAACTTGGAGGCACTAGGAACTAGGAACTAGGGACTTGGAGAGAAGAAGAGAGACTGAAGAATAAATGGGAATAAATTACACTCTGTCTGGTCTCCATTCTTTGAGTCTATCCTCACTCTCTCTCTTGCTGAACCCCGACCTGTGGACTGAAGCTGCTTGGGGCAGTGCGGGCTAACAAGTTAGTCCCCAAGGCTTTTGGCAGTGCGGGTTCCAACATCTTCAGAGCGGTCCACAACACTTGGGCCCCCAAATGTGGGCTAGAGCGGCTCTGCAACATTTGTGGCCCCCAAGCGTGTGGCAGCTTAGGCCGCAACAAGGGGCCAAAAGAAACGAGCTAGAGAAGGCCAATGAGAGGCCCAAGGATAGAAGGGAGCGAGGTACAAAGCCAAGGCGAGGTAGAGAACCAGTTCTTATACCAGCTCTCGATTTTTTTTCTCTAAGCCCTCTCGAACTCTGCGCATGCTGTCTTTCACTGCCCCTGACTTATCTACAAAGAAGCAGAACTCTTCCTTTAAAGAGATGCAGAGTCCTTCCTGTTGAAGGAGCAAGAGATCTAGGCCTCGTCTATTCTGGAGGACAACTTTAGCTAATGAGGAAAGTGAGTCACTAAGGGCTTCGCTGCTCTGCTGTCGCTCTCTAACATCTTGATCAAGGGTGGCACTAAGCTCAGAGTCATAGTGGTTGGAGAGGACAAGGGAGGAAATTCCAGTCCCAGCGCCCACCGCCCCCAGCCCCAAGATGACTGCAACAGTCACTGCAATGATGGGCTCTTGCTTTTATCGGAGGAGAACTTCATCGTGTCTTGAGGGTGAGGTCCAGGAAAGGTGCTCCTCTTGGTTGTATAAGTGGAAAAGTCATCTGAGGAGTAATAGGGTAACCACAGGAGAACCTGTACAAAAGCTATTTTGAAGCCTTAAAGGTAGTAAGGCGTATGCATGGAGAAGGCTAGAGGAGCAGGGTTACCATGTATCCTCAAGAGGGATAAGGTAAAAGTCGCCTGAAAAGTTAAAAGAGGTTTGAGTCTGATTATAATGCAAGCAAAGGTAAGAGGCAGCTTTTCCTGGGAGGGGAGACATAGGTACCAGATCCTGAGACCATCTCCAAAGAAAATCTTTTAAAGGAGGAATGTTGCCAACGGCAGGAACTATGTTCTGTGGAGAGAGTAAAATTATTATGGGGGATAGCAATTCTTACATAGAAAGGAGGGAAAGAATGATAACAAGGCCAGCGATCCTGCGTGAGCTCTGGGTAAGAATCATCGATGCCAGCAAACCTCTGTTCTACAAGGGAAAAGACAAGGTGTGAAGAAGAATGATGAGAAACTGTTGTTAACAAGGGAGTCAACTCTGGCACTGCATGATCCTGTGAAGGAGAAGCGGATGGAAAAGAAGGAGGAAGAGGAAGAGGAGGAAGAGGAGGAGGAGGAAGAGGTCGAGAGTTGGAAGGTAGAGCAGGTTGGTGAGAGACCAAAAATGGATTAGGTCTTATGATGACAGAGGAAGTTTTATGCAGGATTTCTCTGAGGAGTTTGCTGCAGAGGGATGATGGATGTTCGTCAATGGCCGTGAATTCCCCAACCTGGTGGCCTATCTGGACTAAACCCAGGATGGTGGGCTCCGGAGGCTCTGGAGGCCCCATTGGGCTCAGGGCCTTGACAGGAGGGGTGCTCTCCAAGGTGGCTCCAAGCGTGGACTTTGACCACAGCTGCTCAGACAATGTCGAGTACCTGACACTCAACTTTGGACCCTTGGAAACAGTGCATTGCTGGTGGAGCCTCTTGACCTGCAACAATTCATGGGCACCCGGCTCAGCAAACACACAGTCATAGCATATAAGGATGCCATCTATGTTTTTGCTGGAGACAACGGAAAGACAATGCTCAATGATAATAAAGGGGTTATTGTCTTCCTGAGGTCCAAGAAGTCGGTGAGCTATCTTCTCCAAATGGCTAACAAAACTACTATAAGTTTCCTCAGGACCCTGTCTGATCTTAGTCAATGCTCCCAAAGCAGTATTCCTAGGTGGGAGTTTCCTCCAAACTCCCACTGCTGCTTAGCGAACATGAGCTAAGAGACCAGGTGTATAAACGTCTCTGGGCATTGGGTGTATTGTAAAGTGTCTTGCCCATAAGTTTGGCGTCGTCCAATCACAGGTATCAGGGTTTTTGGTGTTATGAAGGGCCAGGTTACGAGTCGCTTCTTGAAATTCAGCCTTCCATAATACACAATCTCCTCCCTCTAGTGCACCATGAGCCAGCTGAAAAAATTCATTTGGAGTTAACCAAGCCTCAGTAGAGGCCTCCAGTAAGGCTAAGGTAAAGGAGGCCTTGGACCATACTTAGAAGTGGCTGATTTAAGTTTTTCCAGAATTGACAAATTAAGAGGAGTATACACAAGGGTATCTCAGTCCAGGGTTGGCCTCTCTGGGGCAGCTGCAGCCACAGAATCCCCGTCATCTTCATCCTCACTAATAGTCCCATCAGGGTTAGGATTAGGAGGGTGAGCCTCACTAGAAGATGGCTCCTCACCTGTGTCTCAGTGAACAGACACACCTCTGTGAAGTGAATGCGGAAAAGTGAGCACGATGTGAGGGGCCTTTCCAGTTTTCTTAAGGGACTGGAGCTCATCGTGAAAGGAATGTTGTTGGCCTGAGGGGAGGGAGAGATCTGTTCATTGTTTATCCAAGTCACAAAGAGTTTTTAAAAGTGAAAATTGTTCCTGGCAATTACAGACCAAATCTGTGAGGACACTCACGCAGTAGCCATGGAGCATGCCCTGGGGGGTGGGGGGAGGGGTGTTGTTAGAAAAACTTGATCAAGGGGAGAAGATAGGGCGTTGGGAGATAGAAAGGGGGGAGAAGTTGATTAGAGTGTGGCTCGGGATTTTGGGAAGTTGAAAGAGCCACAGTTTTCTCTAGAGTGGGCCAGTCTGGATTGTGATATCCAGCCTCCTTGTCAAGGGCTGCTGAGTCTCCCAGATCAAAAGGTTCCTCTCTGCCTTCATCCTCAAGACCAATCAAAGAGGGATAAAGAGAGGTGGCTTTAATGGTTTTAGTGGGCAAAGTTGAAGGTACCTTTTGAGAAATTTCTACAAGTGGGGGGCCCTTGGGACAGGAATTTTGAGAGGGTGGTCTCGAACAAGGGGCTTTGGAGGGAGGGCATGAACTCTGACATGGGGCCCTCTCTCCCTCTTCAATGACATTTTGAACATCAGGCCAATTATTGTGAATCTTTAATAGGTCAGGAATGAGATTCCAGTAACTAAAAGCCATAACAGGGACCTTTTCTTGACCAAAGGTCTTATAATAATCCTGTAAATAATCACCGACTCTCTTCCACTTCTTCTGATTAGTAGTTCCTTCTTGGGGGAACCAAGGACAAAGGTAAACCAAAAAATCAAAAAGCCCCTTTACATCTTTTTCTTTAATCCTGGCTCCCCGGTCCCAAGGGAATCCTTAAGCCTTGAAATGAATAAATCTTGCTGAGAAATATTCTGAGCCATGTCTTTATAATGCACCACCTGATTACTCACTAAATGCCCATCTCAGTATCGGGGAACTCCCAGAGTCCTGAATGCTGGCTCCACTGCCACTTGAAGGTGGGGTGGTGGTCCCCTCCGGGGGTCTGAGAGCCCCACAATTGGTGCCACTTGTCCAGTCCAGCTGGACAATCAAGTGGGACCCTTAGACCCTGTAGAAAGGACTGAGATGCACGAGAAAATAAGGAGGCACAGCAAGTCAAGAAGTCTGATCAAGCTGGTGAAATTTTTATTGTTCACACAGGTTATATACTCTAAAAACAGGATATGGGGAGAGGTAGGAAAGGAAAGAGGGCTTTGCAGGTGGAGGAAGCTAGCTGCAGCTGTGGGGTCTAAGTTATTCTTACAAAGCCTTGTTGTTACCAGGGGTTCTAAAAACATCTATCTAGCAGGATGTTGTCTAAATCTAGAGATCAGGAGGAAGGGTTACTAAGGTGGGTTGTTACCAGGCCTTGTTTGAAGTTCTGAGAACTGACAAGTGAATCATGGAAGGTAAACAGAGGAAGAATAGTAGATAGGAGAGCCAAGGGTGAGTGTTTGCCAAGAGTAAGGCCTTGCCATGGCTTCCCACAAGTAGACTTATTTAGCACACAGTTTGGGAAGGTCAAGGGCATGCATGGATCACGTGGGTCACATGGTTTGCATGGTTTACATGGGGTGTATGGGTCGCATGGTTTCGTGGATTGAATGGGTTGCATGGTTTGTACAAGTCTCATGGATTGCATGGGTTGCATGGGTCTGGGCCTCACGGTCTCACACCACAATACCACTCAAGAACAAGACGGCAGTAAAAGTGGCCAGAGCACATATCTTGTAAGCAAGTACACCCAAACATGCTGTGTAGCTCAGTAACTATTAGCTCTTATCCACTGGTGACTCTAAGAAGGTGTCTCTAACAGGTGACAGACAGTATGGTATAATTAGAGGAGCCACCCACTGGGGAATCACAATCCTTGGACTCTCAGGGCAGCGATTGTGGGGATAACTTCTAAATGCTCTGCACATGTAAACCTGGCCATCTCCAATTTGACTGCAGTTAAGAATGTCCCACGCGCTTGCATGTCCTCTAAGCCACCGCAGATTTTTAATTTCAATTTCTGGTCGAAGAAATCATAACTCACTTCTGAAATATTTTAGTGTAACATATGGCCGTACCACCCTAATCTTACCTAAAATATTTTATTTTAAATTCCCTTACATTTGTTTATCGTTTAGAGTATCTATCAATATAAGAATTTATAGGGATACAATGCAATCCACAAGAGCCTTGGAGCTTCAATCAGGGCCTCAAGTGGCAGACATGTGACAGGGGTACCCTTGTAGGTGTCCATGTGTAAGTAAAGGACACTGATAAGCTGACTTGGAAAGAGATGGATAGTGTTAGATGATGCTGACATTCACTGAAGGTGTTCCATTGGGCCTTTGTGATGTTGGGTTGACATCTGTAAGTCTTTTCTCTTGGGATAGTCAAAGGATTTCTTCTCTGGAGGGTTAGGCTCAGATACTAGAATTCTGGGAGCTCATTGTGGGAAGGTGGCTGAAGCAAACAGCATTCCTTTTATAAATCTTTATTCTCGTCTTATTTTTTAATGACAGTATAGTCATTTGATGGAGGTTGGCAAGCCTGCAGCAGAGGTCCCTGAATAATCACAGCCCACCCTCTGCTCACAATCTGGGGTGGTTATAGAGTAGAGGAGGGGTGCTGGGAAGGGGGTTGAAATCTTCCTTTTTTGTTTGTTTGTCTTTTTGTTTGTTTTGCCTTGAGGTTGGTCTTTCCTAGCAATAAAGGATAGGCAGTAGTGAATGGAGAATGCCAGGTGACGATAAAAGTGAGGACAGGCTGTTATCAGGGCTCTACAGGGATGGACTGTGGAGGGATTCTGGGCTTTAGTTTTGGGATGCTAATTACTGTTCTTTCAGAAAAAGTCACCACTGAAACAAAATGGAAGAACTTTTCAAAAATGATGTGGCCATGACCGACAGTCCAGTCTTTTGTTTCTACAGGCAGCTGGAGAAGAGAACACAGCTGTTGTCCGTGTAACTCTTGCTCATGGGGTGGATCTTGAGGCAGCTCTGGTATGAGTGTCAGAAGAGAAGGGAACGTGAAGGAGAGCATCCTTCCCCAATGGCCTCCAAACCTGATAGTACCTGTCTAGCTTGCCCACATTCTCTCCTCTGGAGGCGAGACCCTAAAGCCATTTGGGAGATAATTGCTAAGTCAATAATCCAAGTCCTTTTAGCTAGTGGTTGGGCCTCCATTCTTTCTGACTTTTAGGTATTGGGGAATGATCAAGGAACTCCAATAGATGGAGTTGGGTTATCAAGGGAGTCCAGATAGATGGAGTTGGGGGTATCAACTCAGGACCACCTGAGGATGGATCAAGAGTGAGAGGTAGATAAAATTCAAATAGCTCTGGATTCTATAAGGCTCAGAGGTTAATAGTGTCACTGCTAAGATTATAAATAAGTTGGCCCAGTTTTACTAGAAATATCCAGAGCTCCAGTTTTAGAGCTGTTAGCCAACGGTATGCTGGCATTTGACATGGTCTTAGTCTGATTTTGTACATCCTGCAAAGCAAAGGAGCCATGAGCAGAATGACCAGAGTACGTAGAGAGCACTACGCTTCTGGTTAGGAAAAGCACATAGTGCTTTCGTTTAATCACAGCTGGGGGGGGGGGGGGCAATACTCACTGGATTGTCAGTCATCTGTAATGAGGGCTGTAAAGGTCAGCCCACTGTTTTATATTCTTGCCAATGTTTTAATTTTGCTTATACTTTCCCATTGGGTGTTTATGACCACGTAAGTGACTTTAATTTTCTCTTAATGCCAGTTGAGGTTTGGGAAGAGACCCTGGATCCTTTGGATTTCCTCTCACCAACTGATCAATCTGTGTGAGGACAAGTCAAACATTTTCCTTGACCATGGTCTCACTTAAAAGCACGGAGGAATTCTTTTCTCTGTGCTGACTTTGGTGTAGGATATTTATTAGTTAGAAGCCATTTAATGTGTAAACAAAAAGACGGGTGACCCTTCATGGATTTTTGAAAGATGTCTTCATATTCTCCTATGACCTAGGTAACTTGGGAGGGCAAAAGACAAAAGGCCAAAAAAAAAAAAAAAGTCTATTTTAATCTTCTGTCATTATTGTATGCCTCCAAGAATGATTATTTAACACTCAGGTCAGTTACATATGTCTAGTACTTGTAGCTACTGTGTACTGTGTACCCTGTACTGTGTACCCTGTACTGTGTACTGTACTGTGTACTGTGTACTGTGTACTGTGTACTGTGTACTGTGTACTGTGTACTGTGTATTTAGATAAAGCTTAAACAAAACCCAGATATGTTTAAAGACAGTTTGATTAGCATAGCAGAGTCTCATCTGCTACACGCCTTATATAACTTACTGGTGTGTTTTGTAATTAGCTTCTGCTTCTCTGTTTCCTCACCCACTGCAGAAAATTATCCAACCATCATAACCTTCATATGCCAACCCTTCTTTACTAAAGATATTTCCATTTTTGCATTTTGCTAACATTTCTTTTCTTCTACTTACTTACCACATTTAATTTATTAACTTTCTTAATATCACGAGACATAGCAACATTGACAAGAAAAATAATCGTTTCATTGAAAGAGAGGTGAATCAAAGCTGCTGTGATGGTTTGTAGATGCTTGGCCCAGGGAATGGCACTATTTGGAGGTGTGGCCTTGTTGGAGAAGGTGTGTCACTGTGGGTGTGGGCTTTGAGACCCTCATCCTAGCTGCCTGGAAGTCAGTCTTCCACTAGCAGCCTTCAGAGAAGATGTAGAACTCTCAGCTCTTCCTGCACCATGCCTGCCTAGATGCTGCTATGTTCTCACCTTGGTGATAATGGACTGAACCTCTGAACTTGTAAGCCAGCCCCAATTAAATGTTGTCTTTTACAAAACTTGCCTTGGTCATGGCATCTGTTCACAGCAGTAAAGCCCTTACTAAGACAGCTGCATACAGAGTATAATATAATTAATTAATATTACTTATATATACATTGTTAGGCATTTTAGGTTTCTAGAAAAATCCCATAGAAAACACGAATCAGTCAAAAGAATCTTTATGAGTTCTACATGGTCCAGAGAAAGACGTGGTAGCCTTGTCTTTGGTTTTGAATGAGTGCAAGGAGCAGATATTGAGGAGTAGCAGAAAATACAAGACATCATCAAAATGATGGTTACAACATCCAGCAAAACTCAAACAAAGGTGCTCTGTCAAAACTGGTGTTGTTGGAGTTACTGCCTGAGGAACCTTAGGCAGAGAGCCCTCTGTACAGATGACCTTCCTGCTTGCCAGTCCCACTGAAGGCATCGTGGAGACAACCTGCCTTTTAGTTGATCAAACGCAGAAAGAATTTTTTTGTTTTTGTTGTTTTTCTCCCTAATTTGTTGCTCTCTTTTCTTGCTGTTACAGAGTCAGAGTGCTCAGGACCCCAGGGCTTGAAACACATTGAGATTAAATATACTTAGGCCTTTGTTTCCCTAGATAACAACAGCAGCAAACGGTTACATTTCTAAGAGATTGGAGAACAGGAGGCATCTAGTGGTGTGTTATGGACTCGGGATTTACAGCCGTGTCCAAGAACATTCAGCAGAAGCTGATAAAAAAGGAATGGAGAAAGTCTCAAAATGGGAGGTAGGAAGAGCCTTCCATATCAGTCAGAGAAAAAGCATCATATTCTCTTACAGTAGACTTTGTTTTCATTAGAAGCACACTCTAAAATAACGCTGAAGGTAGGAAAATGGCCATGATGTCATTGTTGTTTATTATCAACACAAAGTGTCCCTTACTGTCCAGAATGGTATGCACCAGGCATGGCAGTAAATTTGTGGGATCCAGCATCTCCTGTGCAGGCATGTGAGAAATGTCGGAAGGCCAAGTCTTTAGGTGAGATCAGTTAAGTAGTTAAGTCTTAAATCCCCAAGGGCTGAACTTTAGGCACTGGAGGGAGGTGTATGTGGAGGGGCAAGGAGATGGGTGATTTAAGAGGTGTTACCTCTATGTGGAGGTTGTCTGGCTGCTGGCAAGCCAGCCTTGACATGTCTATTAGAGACATGGCCTTTCCCCGTCCACTCTGTCACAGGGTGGGGGTCTTCGATCCACCGAGTACTTCCCCTATGATGTGCTCAGGCTCAGAAACAACAGAGCAAACTAACCATGCACGGAGACCGAAAAGTCTGTGAGCTAAAACAAACCTGTTTCTAAAAGCTGATTGTTTCAGGTTTGTGTTGTAGAAACGAATAGCCGTATGCTGAGGTGGGAGTGGCTCGGCTCCACTGTAGGGCCTTTGCTATGTGTGTATGTTGTTGACCAAATTACAGCGCATAACTGCACTTCCCTTTGTCTGAACCAGTTTATTTTCACTGCTCACTGCCCAGGAATCGCTCCTCTTTAAAGAGTTCAGTTCAAGGCTGATTGACCCCAGAGCTGTGTTCTAATCCCTTGTGGAGAATTGTCCTTCCTGACATGTGTGCACAATGTTTTTGGCTTTATCTGTTTCCAGATTTATCTGTCTTTGTAGCTCCAGCGCTTGGAATGCAGGAGGAATCTAAAAATTCCTTGTTGCTTGAACCATTGAGTCTGTAGGAAAGCAGTATATCCCAGAGAAAGAGACTCTGGGATGGTTTGTGTTCGGCTAGTACCACACGTACACACAATACTGAGGAACTCCTGGACAAATGTGGAAGTCTATCTCCTACCCCCTAACTCAAAACGACCCTGTTGAGCTGCCTATTTGATCTCTCTAAAGATGGTGTAAGAGGAGACAGGGTCACAAAAGCCGCTTCTTGCCAGGACCTCTCGGGCTAGCAGAAACACCTGGGCCTCTCACACTTAACTAAAAACAGTCCGACACTATTGAATAAGATACGGTAGTGCAAACTTTGGTGGTATCATCTTTAGGTTCTTTCCTTTAGAAAGCCTCTGAGTGCTGACACATTTTTATGGGGTTTCCCGGATTTTTGAAGGTTTGAACCATCATCTTTATAGGTCCAGAGCCCAGCCTGTCTGGAGCCAGGGATTCAGGTAGAACTGTGTATGTTTTCAGCATCTCTGTGAATCAGGAGCTTCCAGTGGTTGTCGTAGCCCCAGGAGTGGTTGGGTTGTCTTTTATATGTTTTATATATCATATATTTATATGCCATCTATTCAGTCAACAAGCATTGACCACTGTCCAATTACCAGTCATGAGGAGTTGTAAGAGAAAATGTGAAGCTGAAATTCTATAAGCTTTAGGTGACTGTTTGGCCTGGTTAAACTGAATACCCTACTCATAGGCAGGGAGAACGATGCATGATTATTCAGTCTGTCTTCAGACATTTACTTTAACCATTTTATGCAATCTAGTATTCTTATGACTACTGGGTAAACCCCCAAGCATGTATTACTACGTTTAGTAGACCTCCAGCATCTACCAACCCTACAGCAAGATGACAGCTGGAAACTATAGAGAAGATCTTGGCACTTTGCCCTGGTCTGCCTTCCCAATGTCCCCACTAAGGTGTCTGTTAAACATACTTGTCTGTGTCATTTCTTGCTCTTCAGTTATAAAAATCTCAATTAACTTCTTCCATTCATAATGTAACATTCAGGGTAACCTGAATTCATTGTCTCAGGCCTTGGTCACTATATATGACTCAAAACAAAACATTTGACTTTAAGTTTCTATTTTATATCAACAGAACTGTACTATACAGTACTATAATTCATATGTTCACCATGTATAGAATGCTTTGTGTGATTATGATGTTTTATGATAGAGGAAATAGATGAGAAGCAGTTACTAACAACTTCTGGATGACGCAGATAAAAGTCTCACTCTGAATGTGAAGGCTTAGCCACTACCCTCTGCTACCTGCCCTGTGAGCAGGTGAGATGGTGTCCTTACCTTCTGGTAGCTCTCCCCAGCCTTTTCTGAGTCACAGCTATATTTTAGGTTTCTCATCCCCTCAAAAATATTAGACTGTGAGAAGAAGTGGGTACTCCTGGGACCAGAGAATTCAAAACAGGACCTCAGGAGACTTCCATCACTGAAGTGATCCTGAGCCTCAAGCCATTTCACCTCTGCTAAACTACAGCCTCACCTTTTTCTTTGTAACCCAGAGAAATGTAATCCACTCTGTTACCAGGTCTCCATTTGAAAAGTCATAGGAGAGAGGTTAAAAAAAAAAAAATCCTTGACACTGAAATTTATTGGCGTGTTTTAACTTTTGAGGCTAGCAATACAGGATTCTCGGAATTATTTTTTTCTCCCATTTCTTGAATAGAGAAGCATGTGCTTCAAAAATTGATTTGTCACTGTCTGATTTTAAATTACTGGCTGGAAAATAGTAATCACATTCCTTTTTTGATTTCAGCCAAGTCAGAAAGTTGTACGTGGCAGGGCTATCCTGTGGCTCAGGGATTTCATGTCATAGGCGTGACAACTCAGACTACTGATTGTCTGGCCCTTTTGATTAACCTTGTTGCTTTTAAGAACCCCAACACATGTGTTTATATATAAGGATGCAGTTGATGTCTTTACATTTTAGATCAGTGTTCTAGGGGTGAACAGTTTCCATAGCTTTGGGATAGCATACGTCATATTTTACAAACTCCTGCAGACAACAAAGTCTCTTTGCTGCTCTTATGTAGTAAATAATTATTAAAAATCCGACCGTGGGGTTTCTATCTGCCTTTAACCATTTATGTTCCCGAATGAAAGCATACACATAGCCTTTATATTTTCAAATGTGCCTTAGGCAGCACAATAGCTGGGCAGCTGCCTACCCTCTGTCCTGTTAGAATCTACCTTCCCATCCATAATCCCAAGCCATCACTCGATGTTTACTATGTTCCTTCTGGGCTGCTCTTAGCTCCAATCGGTTAGCCCACAGGACCACGTTTTCTTTACTCCTACTCCATGGCATCTCTCTGTCTCTGTCTCTCCATCTGTCTCTGTTCCTCCCTCCTTTCATCCTTCTCTCCCTCTCTCCTGGTCGTTCTTCTTCTTCCAAGGCAGCTTCTTCTTTCCCCTTTCCTGTGGCCTCTCCTCTGACTCAAGCCTGAAAAAACTCAACCCCACCCATCTCTCTTCTGGCCAGCTATTGGCTGCCGGTATCTGTATTCACCAATCAGAATTAACTTGGGGGCAGGGTCCCAGAGGGCCCGCACTTATCATTTCTATAGACAGTGAAAGACAAAACCTCAACACACTTACAAAAGGGGGACCACCTGACTCTATAGCGTTTGATTTTTAGTTTTGTTTGTTTGTTTGTTTGCTGGTAATGAATGAAGAAATGTTAGGATGTGTGAGCAACACCCGCAGCACACAGCTCTTACATCCCAGGGCACTGAGTAGACACCCAACGGAACAAAACAAGAGCAGTTACAGGACCTAAGCAGATGGGTCAGTAGCGTGCTTGCTGTGCTAGGTGAGGGCCTGAGTTTGATCCTCCTCAGTGCTCAGGTAAAAAGCCACGTATGGTATCGTGGTCATGAGAAGGACCTAGTGAACTGTATACACACTTCTTTCATCCATCTTAGATTACAGGATGTGAAAAGTCGGTAGCAGCATTCTCTCATCCAGATAGTTAGGACCTCACAGAGATCAAGACAGAAAACCTTTTCTTATACCCACGAGGAGACAGAAAATTGTTCCTCAACGCCTTTAGGTGCTCTGTGATCAAATGTCACTATTTGGAGTTCTGTTGGTGGGATTTCCAATCCTAATAAGCCTGTAATATTAAAAAACCCACCCAATTCCGTTACTATAATTAGCTACCTGCCTAGATTGGGCAGATACAACACTATACTAACTTATTCCCCAGCTGTAAGATCCACTTGCTACTTGCGGTTTCTCCTGGCCACGTGGTTCTGGTCCACCGTGCTTCCTCCTCCTATGTCCTCTCTTCTTCCCCCTCTAGTCCGCTTCTTCTTCTCTACCTGTCTCCACTATTGAACCTCCAGTCCCATCTTTCCCTTCCACTGCCCAATCACAGACTTTAGCCTTTATGACCATTTAAAATGGGGAGAAGGGTCACTGGAGCTAACCTGAGTACAGGCCTCTAGGGAAAGCAAAATTAACATCAGAATACAGACAGCCTCAGGCCACAACAGGACCAGAGAAAACACCTGCTTACTCAAAGTCAGCAGATGGGTTTAAAGTAGCTAATTTATTTTTTTTTCTGATTTATATTTTAAAAGATCAAGGCAAATAGTAAACAATGGATCAATTCAAACTATGCACTAACTATTCAATGAATTAAAACTTATATAATGCAGCATTTCCAAACTATTTTTATTTTGGAAATGGTAAATGTAAATATTAACCATTTGTTTATGTCTATAGCCCAGTTAACTAGACTGTTACTGCTTTAATTAACTTTCCTTTGAAGGATCTCTGCTCCCCAACCCCTCCAATTTATTTGAACAGCTTTACTCCCTAGCTTTTCTTGGGAAAATTCAGAGTGTAGTTTGTGGACTGAGGATGCAGTTCAGTCAGTGCAGTGCTTGCCTTTCACAAAGACTTGAGTCTCACTCCTAGTATCTCACTCTATAAATAGTGTATGGCAGTACACACCTGCAATCCCAAAATGTGGGAGGTACCGTCAGGAGACGCAGGAATTCAGGATCATCTTCTTACTTAAGGAGTTAGAGGCCAGCCTGGGCCACATGAGACCTCATCTCAAAAGGAAAACAAAACTAGCTTGTTGAAATATGCATTTCTAATTTGACTTAAAAAAAAAAAAAAAAAAAAAAAACCCGTAAGGCTGGGAGATGGCTTAGTTGGTCCAAGTGTTTGCCACCCAATCATAAAGACCCGAATACAGACCCCAAGAACTTGTGTAAAAGCTAGGTAAGTGTGGAGTTCAGCTGTAATGCCCATATGCTCCAGAGGTGAAGTCAGTATGTCCTCAGGGCAGCTGGCTTGCCCAGTGTGCCCAAAGAGCAATCCCCAGGTTCAGTAAAGACAGTAAAAGACTCTAGCTGAGTAATAAAGACAGAAAGTGGAGACTTATGGAGGAAGACACCAAACGTCAGCCTAGTGCCTCCATGGGCACACATGTGTACCGGTGAACATGTGAATATGCACACACACAAGCACACTGCACACACACAAAGTCAACAGTGAACTGTCAGCTCTCTTTCATGTTGTACCTTGGCCTTGTGCAGAGGAAAGACAGGCACGTGTGTACACACACACACACATGCACATGCATGCAAACACACACACACACACACACACACACACACACACACACACACACACACACACACACTTTCTCCAGGTCTGTCTGTGAGACCTGCAGTCAGTTTATTGGCAGTGGTGGAAAAGTCAATGGCTCTACACCAACCTCTTCTCTCCCCATCTGTGGTCCTCAAGAAGACCACAGTGGGATCACAAACATACTTCATATTTATCCACTTACTTATGATTTCTATCAGTATTTAAGGTCTGTGGACAAGAATGAAATGGCCTTACATATCTACATCACTGAAATCTCAGAGAGAGATAATAATGCGCTGTCTAAAGTGCTGAGTGTAATTTCTCTAAATGTGGTAAAAACAATAACAAAAACCCTAATGAAGGACCACAACAAACACCAACTCACTCATGGTCTCAAGAGTAACAAACCCAAGCAGCGTAAATATATAGAAAAAATACATGTAGGCACCCAAGACAGCTAACATTCTGATGGGTAAGGAGACTGCTGCTCAGGAAGAGATCAAATGACTCTTTCAGCTTTGTAGCCAGAAAACTGAAAAGATTCCATTTAAACAGAGGTTAGACAGCCCTAAAAGTGATGGTCTTCAGTCTACCCATGGAAAGATTATGTGATAGTGTAAGGCCCACTAGAAAAAGAACTCACGATCCGTGGAGAACTGCAAACGCACCCCAAATCACTCACGAGAAACACAACTTGATGCAAATTGCAAGAGGTTTACTGGCTAGCCAGGGCTGTCTTCCCTTCAAGCCCGCGCAGGGGCCGAGAGATTCTGCAGCCCCAACAAAAGAAGTTTACAACTTTTAAGGGGGAATCTACAAACCAGGTGGGGGTGGAGTTAGGGAAGAGGGAAGGCTGAGAGTGGAGTTAGGGAAGGGGGAAGGAGGGAGAACAGGTCACTAGGTCATCGATACATTTGATCTCAAATTCCTAAGATGGATGGTGTGTCACTTTATAATTGGCTATTTCGAACCAGTTTCACACTATATATCATGAGCTCCAGTTCAAGGGGGTCAGGCTTATCTCAAACTTTTAGCATCCTGTCACCAACTGTCTCAGGGCTGTTAGTTCAAAGCCCGGCCAAGCTAATCTCGGGCCCATAGCATCCTGACACCATGAATCTTAAGATTTGTTTAGTTAGGGCCATCTGTTCAAATGGTCAGCTAATTTCCTGGGACTGAGGCAACACAGTGTTTGACTTACAGGTTTTTATGTCTTTGCTTTTAAGAGTAGGGTTCAGGGGAATCAACTTATGATTTTTCTATCTTTCAATAGGAAGAGGTGTGAATCTCTCAGATCTTCAGAGTCAATGATCCACGGTGATGACATGCTGTTTCTCTGTATCTGATATCTCTGCACAGAGAGAGGAGTGTCACACATGTCTTCAGCATGTAACTGGTCCTAGGGCTCCATGACCTTCAGTAAGTATGAACAGGAAGAAGGAAGAGACACAACTAAGTGTAAACAGGACATTGTCCATACACTGCCTTGCGGTCTTGTTAGGGAAACAATGTGTTCTGATCTGGTTACTCTCCCTCCTCGGATACACTGTGTCCTTGGTCTTCAGACCCTTTATTTTCTAGCCCTTTAGCTCTGAGACTCACACTGGTGGCCCTCCAAAATTTGTGGATTGATCGAGTGCCCAGTCCAGCTGGACAATCAAGTGGGACCCTTAGACCCTGTGGAGAGGACTGAGATGAATGAGAAAATAAGGAGGCACAGCAAGTCAAGAAGTCTGATCAAGCTGGTGAAATTTTTATTGTTCACACAGGTTACATACTCTAAAAACAGGATATGGGGAGGGGAAGGAAAGGAAAGAGGGCTTTGCAGGTGGAGGAAGCTGGCTGCAGCTGTGGGGTCTAACTAAGTTATTCTTACAAAGCCTTTCTGTTACCAGGGTCTTCTAAAACATCTATCTAGCAGGATGTTGGCTAAATCTAGAGGTCAGGAAGAAGGGTTACTAAGGTGGGTTGCTATGAGGCCTTGTTTGAAGTTCTGAGAACTGACAAGTGCATCATGGAAGGTAAGCAGAAAGAAGAATAGTAGATAGGAGAGCCAAGGATGAGTGTTTGCCAAGAGTAAGGCCTTGCCATGGCTTCCCACAATCGAGGCATATAGTCAGTTCCCCCTGGCTCTGGGGCTTCCTACTGGACAGAGTGACTCAACCCAGTTTTGTGCTTCTCTGGCTGCAGACAGGCATGGTCAACCTTTTGGCTTCCTTGACCATGAGAGACAATCTAATCTAATCTAATCCCCCGCCCAACATGTATGCCACAGTGAGCATTCCTCACCTCTTATGGTCTCTTCTGAATCACCTCTTTTCCACACTGATGGGATACTCTTTCTTTAAAGTGCTGTTACAGTCACTGAACATAAGAATTCTATCTGAAACAACACAAATATACACAGAGATGTTGGACCCCACATGGGTCTGGCTGCCTGGATTATTTTATCTACCTGCCTGTCTATTCAGTCTTTTAGAACCTGCTTCTCACTTCCCCAGCCCTTCCCTTATCATGCTCCAGGAAGCAACTGTACTGATCCTTCCCAGCTTTGCCCTGTTCTGTGGCAGGAGCCCCATCCTCCAAGGCCACTTTCCTTCTGCCTCTGTACTAAACAAATGAGACCACAAGGTGAGCTGAGGGACTCAGAAGAGAGAAATTTAGCCTACCTCTCCTTTAAGCCAAGGCTGACTGACTGCCTTCTTATTTCCAACCACAGCACCCCAGCCCTCTGTCCTGAACCTCCATGTTATTAGGGTTCTTTCTCATGTCCCTTGACCTCTTGACTACAATCCTGGTGCACTTGATGTGAAAAATCATTCCATCGAATCCATTTGACCCTGCTTGATATTACCAGTCTTCTTGTGGGCTTCCATGTCTGCTCGTCTTTCTCCTTGGCTGAGCCAGCCTATTGCTACAAACCTATAAAGATCTGCTACCAAATGCCTGCTGTCAAATCTCCTTGTACCTGCCCAAATGCCACCTGCAGCCATCTCAGCCTTTCTACTGCTCCTGGTCTCCTTTGGCTGTCCAGCTGGCCCCTTTTGTCTGTGATGGAGATAATCTGTTTTTATCTCTTCTCCAAGCTCTTATCCAAAGTGTCCGGGCAGCAAATGGCCCATGGCATACATATTGTTTCCTAAAAAGGCTTTTCTACGTTCGAACTGGAAAATGAGAGGGTTTGAACTATAAAGTGTCGGTTCCTTATTTGCAAGTGGAATTGCTGTTCTGCTCAGATTCATAACATTTGACCTCATAAGCGAGAAGAGAAAACACTGTGGAATGAAAAGAAATCCATGTGGGGTCCAACATCTCTGTGTATATTTGTGTTGTTTCAGATAGAATTCTTATGTTCAGTGAATGTAAGAGAAGGTGGGCATTATAGGACACACACACATGCACATAGGCACACATGCTTACACATACACTCACGCACACATTTGTACACACACCAACACACATATACACATGCACAATAGCACACACACACACATACACCCTTCCCCCCCCCACATGCACACACACACACACACACACACATACAGTCATACACATGCACACAGGTGTGCATACATGCACACACAGGCACACATACACACACATATACACAAGCATATGCACATACATGCACACACATACACACACGAATACAGGCACACATGCACATACAGGCACACATACATATGCACACGCACACACATATACACAAACATATGCACATACATGCACACACACATACACACATGCACACAGGCACACAGATGCATACATACATATACACACATGCACTCACATATACACAAGCACATGCACACACATACATGAACACACACACAAACATACACAGAACTATTGTATACCTGCCTCTCCTGGAAGCCTTATGACCCCTACCAGTGTGCAGTGGTGATGAGCACAGGCTGTACCTGTGGTCTTTCAGAAATATGAAAACTACTTTCCTTAATGCAGAGGCATTAATGTAAAATCTCAGGTGCTGAGCCAGCCTGGTATTGTACTCTTTGTTCAGCATAGAACTCTCTCCCCCAGCTTCTAAGGTCAAAGTGTTGCAGTTCTAAGAAGAAATGCTACTTGCAAACAAGACATTAGCGAGTGTTGAGGCCACAGTCTCTTATCTTCTAGGTCAAGTGTGGAGAAGCCCATCTATTTCTATGTGGCCTGGTCTGAGGAGTGCATTGCTCCAGAGCCAGAACCATTGGGATGGAAGTTTGGCAAGAGATAAAGTGGATTCTGTTCTATCAACACCCAGTCATTGAAGATGCTTTGGAGTAAAGAAACAAGCTGATTTTTTTTTTTTTTTTTTTGCTCAGAATATGCCCTTGAAAGAAATAATGATGTCATTGGCTTGGGTTTCAAGCACCTGCACCGCCTAGTGTCCACTCAGCTGCACCTGCACTGCCTGATGCCCACTCAGCTGCACCTGCACTGCCTGATGCCCACTCAGTCCCTGCACCTGCACTGCCTGGTCTCCACTCAGCTGCACCTGCACTGCCTGGTCTCCACTCAGCTGCACCTGCACTGCCTGGTCTCTACTCAGCTGCACCTGCACTGCCTGGTCTCTACTCAGCTGCATCTGCACTGCCTGGTCTCTACTCAGCTGCATCTGCACTGCCTGGTCTCCACTCAGTCCCTGTATTTATCACAAACCCATTTATTTCCCATTGTGCCCACAACCTGGTTCACGCCAGCCTCATGCTCTTCTCCGTTCATTCTTTTGTGGCAGCACAAGTGGGCTGTGAAGAAATGCATGTGCCATCAATTGGTTTCTGCTTCAAGTTTCCCCACTCTTCCTCCTTACCCTCGGCAGTCTAACTCTGTTGTCATGCCCCTTGGGCCCTGTCCAGTCCTTCCCCACTTGGCTGCATCTAAGCTAGAGTGGATTCATAATCTTGAAAGCTTTGCCCTTTCATTCTTGCTTCTAGGGCTTGGCACGCACAGACCCCAGGGCCTGAACTGTCCCCTCCATTTCTAAACTTGGCATGCCTAATTTCCACTCCAGATTAGATACAGTTTTCCTTTCTTTCCAACAATCTCCTCCTACCCCATAACTTTGAAATAAGTACACCTACTTATTCTGTGTCTTCAGATCACCCAACAAACCTTAACCTGTTGCTTGGTATCACTGGAAAGCTCTTGGTTTCCTTCAGCCTTGTCTGAACCAAGAGGTAGTGCATAAAGAAGCAGTGTTGACTGACAGTGCCAGTCAGCAAGGCAGGATCTTGGGAATTATCTCAGACCTGTTACATCAGCGTCTCCTTAACCAGAGTCTCTGGATTACTCCTCCGGGACTTATCTCATTGTGGTTCCTTGAACTAGCCTGGAAACCACTGTATGTCAGGTTGATCTTTAATTTATGACCCTCCTGCCTCTGCCACTTTTGTGTTGAGATTCCAGGCTTGTGCCCCTTCTTGCAAGCTTTAAGACACTCATGGAAGCACTCACTATACACTTCAGGAAGATGAGAGCTTTTCTTCTCGTTCTCCATGATCTTCCTAGGGGCAACATGATACAATACATATATCATGAAAAGGTCAATTGATTAATAATCAGAGGGACATGTCTCTGAAATCACCTTGAGGCTATTCCTTCTCCCACAGAAGACCATCAGATTAATCTCTTTTGGTGGCAGAAGTCTATGAGCAACATGGAGGCTGAGGAACTGAGCCAGGAATAGGATGGCCCTACGGCTTAGGGTGCAACGGTTCCTTGGTTCTGTCCATTTCCTGACAGGAAATCTCCACACCTCTTTGTGCCTCATTTCCACCCATATACTGGCCAGATAAAGACATCCCTTGCCCCTCTTCCTGGAGCTGTAGGAGACTAGATTGATACAGTATATGTTGAGGCGGCTGAGGAAGCAGAAAACAATTACACAGAGAAAGGGAGTCAGTGCTTGATCCTGCTCTTTGACCTTCTGCTCTGAGCCTTGAATCCAGCCTGTGTCAGATGAGGCTGGACTTGGGCCACTGGGTTACAGTCAGCAACCACAGAAGTCAGTCTTCTGGTCCCGTCGAGGCCCAGCGTTGTTGGAGATCACTGTGCCAGGTGCTTGGACTCTGACAGCCCCACCCTGGCCTATCTCACTGTTGAATTTATTCCAACCATTCAATAGGGATAATGAACAGCAAGAAATCCATCAGTCCCTATCAGCCCTGTAATCCTGACCTCATTTAACAAATCTGATGGTACTTAGGATGCCCACATGTTTGTTTTCTTTCCAGCAAACAGTCAAACATGATTAAGCTCTGTCTTCATTTCCATATTAATAGCACACCCGTGTGAAGAATCTAGGAAAGCGCATTCCTGTAGATCTTGGTTTTGATTTAGGATTTTTTTCCAGTGCACCAATGAGGCACAGAGACAGTGACAAGCACAATCAGCCCCTCCGGCTGGGGAGTGCGGAAATAGTGTCTCTCTGTAGTTGCTTTCTTTTTTTCTTCCTCTCCTTTTAAAAGATTGACACATAATGATCGTTTATGTTTATGGAGTTCAGTGTGATATTTCAATACACTGCATAGTGATCTCATCTGTTAGCATCTACCACCAACATCCATCATGTCTTTGTGGTGAGAACATTCGAAGTGCTTTAAAAGTGTTTTGGAATATACAATACATTATTAACTATACTCAGCCTTCTGGGTCAGAGTGACCAGAACTTCCTCCTCTGGGCTCACTATAACTTTGTCCCCATTGACCACTTCTCCATCCCCCTCACCCCCATTACTGTCACCAGGCTGTAGCTTTCTGGTTCTTTGGACTGTTCTGTTCCTGTTCTGTCCCTACAGGAAATACACGAGGGGGCCTTTGTGATGTGCACTCCCAAGCAGAACATCTGTCTCTTCAACATCTGGTTACATTCATCCATTTCTCCTCACTGCTCTGATGTGGGGCTAAAGCCATTGCATACCTGAGGATTAGGGGAAGGGTGGGGCACATGGGTGCAGTAGAATCCCTGCTTCACCGGCTGACAGCCCATCACATTTGGTCCTTCAGAGAGACAGATCTCGAAAACCCCACTCTCACCTCCATGAGGCATCTACACAGTCAAAGAGACCACCAAGCACAACCAGGGGTCCATGAGGCACACAGGACAGGATCTACTTCTTGGCTTATCCATGGAAAGCTGTGCCCTCCTGGGTAGGTTTCTTCACAGAGATCTGTTCGTCATCCATTTTTTCATAGGCTTAAAAGTAATGGCTACATCTTACAGTTGTTATGAGGCATTTTAAATAAATGATGCATGTGGAACACTTAGTGAAGAGATGTAACAGGTGCCCAATAGAAGTTGGCTATCTTTATTTCATTTTATTGCCCCAAATAATGATGTACTGTCATTCACTGTTCCTGAATCAGAACAAGAAAGCTGCAAGAGATCTGTTCACAGCTATACCTCTCCCATCTGGGCCCCGTCAGTCATCCAGTGGCAAGAAGAAGGTTATCTATACAGAGAGGATCTGGGCTAGTGCTACATCTGCCTTTTCCTTCTGTTCTGCTCCCTGTCAGTTTAGAAGGAATTCTGTCTCTGGACACAGAGATGTTTGCCTCAACTTTGAGTAAGAATTCAGTTTCTTAAAGCCCAGAAATTTCTCTGAACTGGCTGTTCATTTCTTAGATCCTAAACTGGGTCTAGAAAAGAGGGTTTATTGCAGGGCCCTCAGAGATTGTTTTTATAGGGAAGAAATGGAGATCCGACCAAGGGAAGGAGACAAGCTGAGGAGAGGGTGCACGCAAACCATTTCAACATGGTCCCAGTGTCACTCCAAAGACCATGGAAACCCGTTGTCTGAGAGAAGATTGCTTCACATGGGAGATTTGGAGAGGTGTGACTTTTCTGTCTCTGCACAAAATGTATAAGATGTTACCTTAAAGGAGGAAGGATTTATTTCCATCCACAGTCACTTGATCCTGTTTCTTTGGGCCTAAGGCATCCCAGTGTATCATGGCGGACACATGTGACCCAGGAAGCTTGTTCACCTTACTGGAGCTGGAAAGTCAATGGAACAAGAAGGGACCAGGGTCTCCAAAGCACCATCAGGGTGCACCCCTCATGTTCTGAGTTCTGTTGCTTGACTTCCCATTAGGAAGAACCCTGGGAAAACTCCATTATCCAAACCGCAACAACAGCCGCCTTACATCCCGATGTTTCTCAGCTTCTCCTCTAGACAGTCCTCGGCCCCTTCGCACGCTGTGACGTTTGGCCTGTCACATGTCCTTTCCGTGGTGTCTGACTCTCTGCCTGAAGTTACTGGATGTCTCTTACCTTTCAGAGCACTGCCCTCTGCTCAGCCTCATCACCCCCGTTTTCTGGATCTGCACCAGGTTGTTTGTGACTCTTGCCCTCCCTGTAAGTTTATCAGAAACAGTTTGCAAAAGAAAACAACTTAGGGTTTTTCTTGCAACACACAAAGCAGAGGTTGGGGATGTAGCTCAGTCTTAAGAGTGCCTTTGTGTTACATGAAGCCACCGCGCATGCTCCAGCGCTACAAAATGGCTCTATTTGGCGAATAAAGAATGCTGAAAGTCCCTCGCCTTCCCGTCCTTTCTTACTCCTTCCTTCCCTTGCCACTGATCTATCAACTTTAGTTTCGTGTGAGCCTTATCCTGCGTGTGCTGGTGATCAGCAGTGGTCTGACATCACACAGTTAGCAGCGGCTATAGCTGCTCTGATTTGACTCACCAGTTCAGTCCCTGCCGTGGGCTCCCAGTTCCCCATGCCTTTGCCTGTTTGCCTGGGAAACACCATATGTGTGAGCTGAGTTTATTATAAAGCAGCGTGTTTAAGAATAAATTTCAAGATGCTATTTTCCAGCACTGTATGAATCATTTAAGCTCATTTGCAAAATAAACTGTTTGCCAGGGGAAATTCATTTTTGTTGCCCGTGGAAAGAATGAAAGCTGTGGTACATGGAGTTTTTCTCTCCTGATCGTCATGAGATATTCTGCCAGGAGGAATAGGAATGGGCAGTCAAATAGCACACACATTTAAGTTCTTAGGAAACTACAGGATGCATCCTGTGTGATGTTTCGGACTCGGGGTCCAGTTATTATTGAGCCATGGTATTCTGTCAGATAACCTGGACTTTAATTTTGAACTTTCACCCAGAGTAGGAAGATTATTATTATTATTATTATTATTATTATTATTATTATTATTACAAACATTTCATAGAGTTGCTATATGCCTTGATTTTCCAGACTAGACCCATTCATATACCATCTGCAAATACAAGTATCTAGAAGATATTTCTCCAGAAGGACCATTAGCCAGAGATTGAATACTGCGATGAAAAGTGGCCATTGTGTCCAGTGGATGGTGAGGATGCAGATGCAATGGAGGATAACACCGACCAAGCTCATTGCTGCTCCTCAGACATATTGTTTTTATTGTCTCCTGTTGGCTGGGTTTTGGTGTCTTCTGATTGTCAGCTGGGTTGTGCCCCTTTAGCTTCCTCTGCTAAGCATGATGGTTCTTACTCCCTTGTCTGGGAAGAGAAGCCGGGGCTTGCTAATGATGATGAAAGATACGTGCAAAAAGCTATCAGTGCCACTTCAGCAGAAGAAAAGCCAGTATCTGGGTCATTGCCGCAGAGCAGAGCCCTTCATATTGATCCCACCCCCTTTCTTCAGGGCGTGTGCCTGGCAGTCCCAGAGGGCTCTCTGGCAAATGGATGCTTATCACATAGTTTGGCGTTAGCTGAGTCTTAAAGGTGGGTGTCAGCAGGCACGAGTCATTGCAAGAACGCTGTTGTTTACTTGCTTAAGTAGTGGCATGAATTGTACTGGTTTCTCTTCCCCAACATGTCCCCCCTTAGCCATTGCAGACAGGGATGTGTTTCTAAAAATCAATCTTGATTGGGCCTCCGGGGATCAGACCAATCAGACGAACCTCACTGAGTGATCAGAACATTAGCTCCACGTGATACTTGAGCGTCGGAAGGGAACTGTGAAATGGGGATTCTGCACAGGAACAAAGGAGAAGGCACGCATTGAGTTTGGGCTCAGAAGTGAGTCCCAGGTCTTTGCTGAATAGAGCCTGGTTGCTGCCTTTTCCACTGAATGCTGAATAAGGAAAGCCTTAGATCATGCTAATATATTCCAGAAAGCCCACTGAGTTGAAAACAACTAGGATGTTTCATTGGACTTGATACCAGCATGTGCACCTGCCAACTGTGGAGAACATAGTCCAATTATTTTTTTTAGTGTAAACATGGGGACCAATCAAAGCTAATCCTATGTCTAATACTTATGGGGGAAGAGGGGTTATAATTCACTTCATCGCTTTTCATGTGTTATTTCACCCTGAGCTTCCAACATTTCTGTATAGGTTCAGAGTGTTGGGTATAAGAAGGATAGCTTCGGGAACCTCTCAGGCCACACCCTCTGAGTCTGCAGATGAACACTGGAATTGGTTTTGGTCCCAGTCACTCCATCATCTTGCATTGCTGAAGGCATTGGCCTACTAAGCCCAATGGGATTTCAGAGCACAAATGATCAGTGATCATTAAGCACTCTTTGCATAACTGATATTAGCCTGGAAGACAAGAACCACCCTCCACACTTTATTATCCCAAAGGCCATCACAAGGGCTACCCCCTGAGCCACAGAAACAGTGCAATGTATAAGGAAAACCACAGAACTCTAGCTCCGAGTTCATTTTATACCAAACACTCCTGACAATCATACACGCACGGAGCTGGGGGTTGGGGGTGGGGTGAGACAACAACTTAAAGACAGAAAATCTGTTCTAACTTATGGTTTCAAAAGTGCTAGCCCATGGTCAGCAGGCTCCACTGTGGCAGGGCCACGGTGAGGCTGAACCACCATGGCAGAGGGTGTAATGGAGAACAGTTGTTTGCCTCTGGGCAACCAGAAAAAGGAAGACAGAGAGAGACTGAAGGAGAGAGGGGGAGGGAAGGAGAGAAGAGAAATGGTGAGGTTATGAAGAAGGGGTGCACACCCTTCAAATGTATTCCTCAGGTAACTCTTGGAGTCTGGGATTCACCACACAAACTACTCAGACACTTTCCCTGTCAAACAGGGATGGTTTATAGAGTGCCACATCCCAAGACTGACAGATCAGTGACACAAGTCAGACTCAGGAGCTGACTGTGACCTTGAATTAAGATCCTGTAGGGTTTTTAAGCCTAAAATCCACAAACATCTGTGCCAAGTTATTTCACCAATCAGTATTTCAGGAGAGGGGTTTTCCTCAGGAACATGTCTTTGTTTACACTTACCCTGTGCCCATTGGTTGGGATATTTAACTATGGCAGGGGACTTGTCTTGACTAACATCTGTGTCTTAAATTTCCAACCAGGATGTCAGTTACCCACATACATGTCTCTTTCTTCCAAATAGGATGTCAGGCTGGGCAGTGGTGGTGCATGCCTTTAATCCCAGCACTTGGGAGGCAGAGGCAGGTGGATTTCTGAGTTCGAAGCCAGCCTGGTCTACAAAGTGAGTTCCAGGGCTATAAAGAGAAACCCTGTCTTGAAAAACCAAGAAAAAAAAAAAAAAAAAAAAAAAAAAAAAAAGGGAATGTCAGTTCCCAGGGAGGTCTTGGGAATGTAAACTTTACTCAACCCCTACTCAAAATGGGAGTGTTATTCCAAACAGTTTCTTATACTGGTACAGGTGTCTCTCTCATGTTGAGGTCCATCTCAGGAGCAGTTTATAAAAGCAAACACCGTGAGAGCATATATGCAGGTACATGAAGTGTTGCTGGGTAGTTGGTTTGGGTCTAAGCTTACTGTGGCTAACTATACAAAGCAGTTCTAGCTGACTTCTGTTGTGATCGGTTTCCATAGAACATAACAGACTACGCAATCAACTTGGGCATGAGAAAGTTCCCTAGTAACAGAAGAAACAACATAGAGGAAAGTTTCCTTATAATATTAGTAACAGTACAAAATGGCAGGCTAGCCAGGTATCACTTACCTAGGCCTTAATATTTTATTTAGGCCTCAATAGTTTACCTAGGTCTTAACAGTAACCTCCTTGTAGCAACGGTTTTTGCTACCCCTTTAAGTTCCAGGGCGACTGTGGTACCAACCTCTGCCCAGGGAATATTGAATCCATGGATGAAAATCACCAACACACAGACAGGTGTGCGTGTGCGCACACACACACACACACACACACAAAGAGAGAGAGAGAGAGAGAGAGAGAGAGAGAGAGAGAGAGAGAGAGAGAGAGAGAGCGAGCTCAATTTCAACCTGCCTTATTGGCTCAACTGCTGGGCGCTTCTAATATCCCCGCAGCTATCACGCATTTTCGAATACTCTTAGCTCAGCACCTCTTAATCTGCCCTTAGTTAGTGTCCTGGTTATTTTCTCCTTGTTCAACCCAAAACTGCCCTCCACTTAGTTGTATTTCTAATTTTCTGCCTGGGCAAACAGGCTATGACCACTCCACCTGAGTTCTTACATGACTGGTCACCTTTTCTTCCTAGGAAGCATGACGAAATCCTCCTTTCTTTTCCTGCTTCTCTTAGTGGGAACATGGAAGTCCCACCTCTTTCCTTCTGCTCAGAGATTGGCCCCGGCATCTTTATTGATCGATCAAGAACCAATTGGAAACAAGACCTTAGCATCGGACTCACCCCCCTGCATAACCTATTTCTTCCAACTGGCTCCTCACCAGCTAACTCAGGTATGTCCTCAGCAACGGGTTAGTCAACAATAAGAGATTTCAGACGTTATAATTTGATCCTCTGATAATAATGACACCAGTTGGGACCAAGCCTTCTGCACAGGAGCCAGAGTATATTATGTATCCAAGTCCAAATGGGTTAGATGCCGGCAGAAACACTAATAATATTTGCCTCTGGATAATGAGGTGACATAAAGCACATAGAATCTCTTATGAAAGTACTCTGAAACTTGCGAAAGTAGCTGAGTTTTAAATCTAATGTCTACATGACGGAAAGTCAGAGAATACAACAGCAAGCTTGAGAGCGGCACAAAGAAACCACCCTGCAAACCAGACCTGTGGGATACTAGAGGACACCGCGTTTACAAGTCCAGTCTTTGAACAGAGACCTCAAATAAGAGACTTGAACACGATTCCTCCAAACAGAGAAAGGGAGTCAGACTTGACGATGCATATCTATAATCCCAGTTCCTTCAGAAGCTGAAGCAGGGAGATAACACGTTCAAGAACTTTCTGAACTACAGAACAAGCTGGAATCTTCCTTTCCCTGCCTTCCTAACCCCTAACCTTAACCCTAACCCTAACCCTAACCCTTACCCTAACCCTAATCCTAACCCAGCTCTCAGACCCCTGCAGTCCAGCAGCCTACCAGTCTAGAGGAATCAAGGTCACAGATTCTCTGTCTATACTTAAAATGAGTAGCGCCTTCCCACGTGTCAAAGTGCACCCAAGGAGGGAGAAAACAGTTCTGAATGTGGCTCCCTGTCTCTTCACACTGACGAAAGGCTTGGGGACCTAAGAAGGAGATGTTGGAAGGTAAGACCCACAAAAGCAGCTGTTGACTTGCACTTTGGAGTACTGGATGAGATGAGTCACTAGGAACAGGTCCAGGTGGACTTCACCCTGCCCACAAAAGCCCCCCTCTACCAAAAGCAGCTTTGTTGTTAGGTGGGTCAGTGTCACAGGTGTTTTTTGTGTGGGAAAGCATGCAGAAGGGCTCTGCAAGAAGGCACATGTTAGTTCTGAGCAAAATACTTGGGTTCTTCTATGGGTAAATGGATGGAACTATAAAAGATCACAGTGAGTGAGGTAACCCAGACTCAGAAGGACAAATGTCACATGTTCTCTCAGCAGAGGCTCCTAGCTCCAGACACTCAACGTGAGTCCTTATTCTGCAGTGACTACAGAAACCAGGAATGTGATAAAGAGGGGTTGTTGAATGAAGGGTTCCGAGCAACCGAGAAGAAAGTAACAGAGTACAAATGATCTAATTAGGAAAATGGAAAAGAGAGAGGGCTCTTTAGGTCGGGAGGGGAGGGAGGTGAATGCATGAGAAGATTGTGGGGTGGGGGGGCAAAATAACAGCCAAGACCCCTGAACAAGTATTTAAAAACCAGACTCTCAATTAATCAAAAGAATGTCATAAGGAATCATACTATCAATAACTTACCTAAGAACAGATATATAGTGCATGTAAACGTGTACATGTATACTATATAATTTAAATAAAATTTTTCATCTGAGCTGGCAATACTCGCTCAAAGAGACAAAGATCTCCTAACAAAAACACCAACAGTGGTCATGAGGAGGCTTGATGCCCTAGCATAGGGGGATGCTAGAGTGGTGAGGCAAGAGTGGGTGGGTAGGTGGGTGGATCGGGGAGCACCCTCTTAGAGGCAGAGGGAGTGGGGGGTGGGGAGTATTTGCTGAGGGTAAACCAGGAAGGGGGACAACATTTAAAATGTAAATAAATAAAATAACCAATAAAAAACAAAGAAATCATGAATCTGAAAGAGAGCAAAGAATCTTATCTGAGGAGGGTTTGGACAGGAGAACGGCAAGGAGTAAACGAAGTACTTATATGACAATCTCAAAACTAAAGGAAAAGAAATGACTTGAATCCCGTGTCACAGAAGATTCCTGAAGGGGAAAGCCAGACCATTTCTTCAGCCAGATCTAACCTCCACCTGACTGCTTCACTCCAGATGCCAGTAAGGAAGACCAGGAAGGTGTCCTGTGTGGACTGGGAAGACTCCTTTGTAGCTTCATTTGTTTCTGCCTCTCACCAGGAGATGATGTCTTCACAAGGTCTGCTCCAGTGTGCCTGCCGAGCGTCCGCTGATGACAGCATTGCTTATAAGAAAATATGCCTGCTTCAATTTTTCTCTAACCTCTGTTGAGACAGTAGCTGTGAACACACTGGAGTAACTGCCAGGATATGGCCAGGGAATCGTTCATCATATTATCTGTAAGTATCCAACTGTGAGTACCTCATGGTACTAAGGAAGTGACCCCTTTCAGTTGTGATTACAGTGAAAACAGGGCTGGGGGTGGAGCAGCCAGAGGACAGCCATTTGTGGCCTGGAAAGAAAGCAAAGCATTCCTGGCAAACGACTCTGCAGAAAGGCCTGGAAAGTGGCTGCACACTGAGTGCTTCTCAATCTCAAAGAGAATATTTACATCTATGATATTTCTTCCTCAAGATGCATTTAATTTCTAACTAATTGAATCCAATTACAAATCAAATCTGTTTAATGTAAACGGAAATCCAGTTAGACTTTACCCTTGTCACCTGAGTCACTGCCATAATTAACTGTTCTCTCTGTGTCTCTGTTCTCTCTCTGTCTCTGTCTCTCTCTGTCTCTGTCTTTCGGTCTCTATCTCTCTCTCTCACACACACACACACGCACACATAAACACACACACTCTCTGTCTCTGTCTGTCTGTCTGTCTCTCTCTCACTCTCTCTCACAGACACACACACACACACACACACACACACACACACAGCCAGTCCCCCTCAGATTCAAATGTCCCCATATGCAACCTGCCACATAGATGGACAATTTCTGCCACTAAGGCACAGTTCACTCCCCACACTTACCTCAGCCAATATAGCAGCACGTGAGAAGAAACACCCCCCCCCTTTTTTTTCCTGTTTTATAAATGATGGTGTCTGTACCACCATTTTGAATGGGAATTACTTTTATGAATACCTTTACCAATGTAGAAAACCACATTCTGTGTCATCTCCTTGATTTAAAACCAGTGCTGTCACTGAAGTTTAAGGAGTTTTAGGTTTACAGTTTAGGGTTACAGAGTAGTAAGTAAGCGTCATGCTAGAGATAAATACCTGGCCTTCTCACTCAACTTGACATGATTTGGTTTCTTGTTGTTTTCCTTTAACCACGTCACAGAAGAGATAAAGTACCACCAACCCTAATCATAAACCTTCAGACAATGTGATTTTAAAGTTTTTAATATTTGTTTATTTTAATGTGTATGGGTGTTTTGCCTACATGGATGTCTGTGAACACCATGCCATCAGTACCCATGGAGGACAGAGAAGGTATCAGATCTCCTGCAACTGGTGTTACAGATGATTGTGAGCCACCATGTGGATGCTGGGAACCAAACCCTGGCCCTCTGCCTACCTCTCTTCTCTTTCTTTCTTTCTTTCTTTCTTTCTTTCTTTCTTTCTTTCTTTCTTTCTTTCTTTCTTTCTTTCTTTCTTTCTTAGGAAATACTATGAACCTAAACAATGGATGAAAAGGACATTGCATGGGTTGGTGGAGTTGGTTCTAGGATACTCTGCTGTTTCTAT